>NW_007232800.1:140252-152591 GCF_000164805.1 Carlito syrichta | reverse complement strand
GAATAGACACTTCTCAAAAGAAGACATATGAGCAGCCAACAGATACATGAAAAAATGCTCAGTCTCACTAGTTATCAAAGAAATGCAAATTTAAACTACACTAAGATACCACCTAACTCCAGCCAGGATAGTCACCATCAATAACTCAAAAAGCAACAGATGCCAGAGAGGATGCGGTGAAAAGGGAACACTTCTACACTGTTGGTGGGAGTGTAAACTAGTATGATCTCTGTGGAAAACAGTGTGGAGATTCCCAAAAGATCTAAAAATCAATCTTCCATATAACCCCACAATCTCCCTACTGGGAATATACCCAGAGGAACACAAATCACTCTATGAAAAAGATACCTGCACACGTATGTTTATCCCAGCATTGTTCACAATAGCAAGAACCATGGAAACAACCATGTTGCCCAACAAAAGAGGACTGGATTAAAAAATGTGGGACATACACATAATGGAATATTACTCAGCCATAAAGAAGGACAAAATAATGAACTTCACAGCAACCTGGATGGACTTAGAGTCTATAATACTGAGTGATGTGTCACAAAAACAAAGAACTGAGTATTGCATATTCTCACTCAGAAGCGGACTTTGAACAATTATTGTAATACTATAAGAAAAAGATTGGTAGTAGCGGGAAACTGCTGGGGTGTGGGGAATGCAGGATTGGCAGTAGTGGGAAACTGCCAGGGGTGGGGGTGTGGGATTGGCAATAGTGGGAATCTACCTGGGGTGGGGAGCACACTCATCAACAAGGGTACCTGCATAATGAACATTTGTATTCCTAACCCTGAATTGTACCCAACATCTTTAAAATGAAAAAATTAAAAGGAAAAAAAAAGAAAATAATTTTTGTAAAAAGTGTTCTAAGCCATAGGAATTTCTTTATTATCCTAAGTATCTTTTTTTTTAGGGTTCCGCTCTTTTACTCAAGCTACAGTGCAGTAGTGGGAGCACAGCCCACCAAAGTCACAAATTCCTGGGTCAAGCAATACTCCTGCCTCAGTCTCCTGAGTAGGTGGGACTACAGGTACATGCCACTATGCTCAGCTAATTTTTAAATTTTTTAAGAGAGAAGCTGGGCTCGGTGGCTCAGCCTGTAATCCCGTGCCTTTGGGAGGCTGAGGTGAGTGGATTGACTGAGCCTGCGGGTTCGAGACCTGCCTGGGCAGCGAGACCTCATCTCTACAATTAAAAAAAAAAAAAATCAGCCGGGTGTGGTAGCGCATGCCTGTAGTTCCAACTACTTGGAAGGCTGAGGCGGAAGGATTGCCGGAGCACCAGCAGGTCGAGGCTGCGGTGGCCCGGAGCGGCCACTGCACTCCAGTCTGGGTGACAGAGTGAGACTCCAACTCAAAAAAAAAAAAAAATTTTTTTAGAGACAAGGTCTCACTGTGTTGCCAGGGTAGTCTGAAACTCCTGACCTCAAGCAATCCTCCAGCCTCAGCCTCCCAAAGTGCTGGGATTACAGGCATGAACCACCATGCCCAGTCTATCCTAAGTATCTTTAAACCATTTTATTTGGAGTTGTAAAGCCTTGGGATCAAATAATGAAAAAGAAACACTTCTTACTAAAATATAGTAAAGAATGCCAGCTTCTCCAGTGTCTTTGGCCCCCAGGGTAGAAAGGCAACCTTTCATGTTGAATAGGGATTATATCCTGGCATCAAAAATCTGTATAAACCTTGGAAATCAAACATACCGATTCCTTTTCCAAGAACTGTCATTAATTCATTGTTTCATTAGACAGGTCCTGAACTTTAGTTTTTCTTAAGGTAAAGTGAGAGCAGTATCTTCCATTGGCCAAAATAAGCAGAGGTTAGTGAATAAAAAATTTAATTCCAAGACATGCGGCACTTCTCAGGTGAAAACTTTTATGTAAGTACCAACTATTGATTTATTTCTAAAATATCACTGCCTTTATTAGAAATACTCTGGAGAGCAAAATACTTTCATTGCTTTGGAAATTAAAGTACCAGCAAATATTGGCTTAAGAATGTAACTAACTAGCCCAATTTAAAGACAATAATTTATATAACTGGCATTTGAAATAAAATAATTTTTTTTTTTGGTTATTTGTGATGGGAAATTACAGGGGCTGGCTTTTTGGTCATGGATTTTAATAAAATCAATAGAAATTTGTGGATGCTTGGAGAAGGACAGACCAAATTATCCCTGGAATACTTTTACTTTCACATTTTTTTCCCACATCTATTTCATTCTCTCTTTCATCAAATAAAATATCAAGTATTTTAAACTCTAAGCTTATGATCTATAGCTTTTATCATAAACTATTAGTTTTGCTCTTAATAAGTCAGTTGGCCCAATTTCCTCTGTATTTTATTGACTAAATGACTCTGGCTGAATTACATTCAGATAAAGTTATCAATTGTTAGAGTTGGCCTGGAGGACAAATGATTAAATAGAAAGTGTACTGGTCAGGGTGTCCTGAGAATTGGGTCCGTGCTCCAACTCAGCTGTTTTTGAAACTAAATAAATATGAAATCAACTTTTGAAATTCTACAATGCTGTATGACAAAAGAGACTCATTTACATTTAGTTGCCTCTATGGTGGTCTAAGTTTGTCAAGTTTATCTTTTCCCTCACATTGACTCCACTTCCCAAGTATTCCTTTCCTCTAAGCAGTGGCACCAGTATTCCTAAACTGTAGAGGCTGGAGATTTTGCAGACCCATTCTATTTTTCTGTTGACTTTTTCTTCTTTCTCCAATCAAGCCTCATTATTTCTTCCTCCATGTCACAACTTATCGTCACTGCAGTCAGTTGAACCTTCTTTTCTTTAGTGATATGGCAGGAGGTAGTGTTGTAAGAAGTGTTTTCAGCTTTATTTCCAGTTGGGTAGTCTTGTCTCACAAAAGAACTCAACTATTTTGGCTAAAATTTCTCAACAGAAAGCAGAATTTAGCTTTTATGTCTTATATGTGCATTTTTCTGTTTTGGTAAAGTGCTCTGGGGACAACTGAACTTGCACAACGGAGAGCATGATATCCAGATGGTACGGCTACAGACTGTGTGGAGAAGAACTACAGGAAGAAAGATGATACTTGCAGTTGGGGAAGAGGTTCTCCAAAGAATTGAGAGTGTCCCACTCATGAGCAGAGGACAAGGTTAGATACTCTAGGAGTGGGTGATATTTGAAAAGTACCTAGGGAGTGGGACGTAGCACTTAGGGAATCTGTTATCAGGAAGCAGAGGCTCAGCCTATAGCTAGGAGTATACATACTGAGAGAGAGAGAGAGAGACTCTTAAGAGCTGTTACGGTCTCCAACCGAAGGTAAGGAACTGAGTGTATAAGAGTTTACCAGGTATTCAGAACTAACTAGATTAGAGGTGGGAATCAGGTAGTTGAACTAAATAAGAAGCCAAGTTACCAGAACTGGAGAAAATAAGCTAGCATCTTAATGCAAAGTGAATGATGCTGACCTCTACAAGATTGAGTCACAGTACAGTAAGTCCTTTCTACCTGAAGTCAAATTTGTCTTGGGGATTGAAATGGTGCTGAGGTCAATTCAGCTATGAAGAAAGGGGTCCTCCAGAGCTGGGAATGAGGCGAGGTTGACTGACAGATGCATTGTCAGTAAAAGAAAACTGACTTTGAAATCAAGATACCTGGATTCTAGATGATTCTCTGTCTACCTTGTGATTATGCATAAGTTACTGATGCCTTTGAGAATCAGTTTTCTTATCTATAAAATGGTGATGATATTGTCTATGTAATAAGGATATTGCAAGGCTTAAGTAAAATAACATATAGTGTTGAAAACTACAATGGGCAATATGTTCATTGATATTCTCACAGATTTAAAAAATAGTATTTCTACTACTTTCAGGAATAAAGCAAACAGGTTTATAAAATTTTTGAAGTTATATGCAAGTCAGGCTTTGTTTCTTGGTTTGAGAAACTAAACAAGAAGCCAAGTTACCAGAACTGGAGAAAATAAACTAGCATCTTAATGCAAAGTGAATGATGCCGACCTTTACAAGATTGAGTCGGCACATTAAATCCTTTCTGCATGAAGTAAAATTTGTCTTGGGGATTGAAATATTGCTGATGTGTTGCTGAGGCTAATTCAGCTATAGAGAAAG
Organism: Carlito syrichta; assembly: GCF_000164805.1. Classification (NCBI taxonomy): domain Eukaryota; kingdom Metazoa; phylum Chordata; class Mammalia; order Primates; family Tarsiidae; genus Carlito; species Carlito syrichta. The sequence continues at coordinate 148,479 of NW_007232800.1, read as the reverse complement.
AAGTCCTCCAGAGGCTGGGAATGAGGCAAGGTTGACTGACAGATGCATTGTCAGGAAGAGAAAACTGGCTTTGAAATAACGATGCCTGTTTATTGTCTTTAAGAGTCACACTCTTAAACAAAATTAGTGTTTTGTTTTTCTTTTTGCTTTTAAGCAAATGTGAACAAGCCATCCTTTCATTCAACAAATATTTACTGAGTATCTACTATATACTAGACACAGATTTAAATACTGAGGGATATTTTATAAACATATCTAACAAAAATCTTTGTTACCATGGAGCTTACATTTTGGTAAGGAGAGGTAGGCTATAAGCAATGAACATAAAAATGATCAGTAAAAATGTGTTAAGTGCTGTGTACAAAATAAAGCAATAGAAATAGAGGATTGCCCTTCTATTTCATTGAATTGTCTATCTGTATTCTCTTGGATCTGAGTTTCCTTAAGATTATTATTTTGAATTATTTTTCTGGTGTTTCATGTATATCCCTATGATTGAGGTCTGTTACTGGAGAATTTTTGTGTTCCTTACTTTTTCATATATTACATGTCTCTACTTTGCTTTTTCATATGTTATATGTCTCTACTTTGATTTTATGCATCTGAAGGAGTATTCATCTCTTCCTATTTCATGGAGTACATTTAGTAGAAAATTACTTTTTAAATATGAATGAGTCTTGGAACGTCATTTCAGTGGGGTGCATTGGCTTTGGTTCTAGTTTGATGCAGTAGGGTTGTCACATGTTTCTTCAGCTATAATGCACACTAATGACATTTGGGTGTCTCAGTGGTCTAGGCTGTGAAAGTTGGTGGCAATGGTGGCACAGCTTTGCTAGAGTGGGCTTTCCAGGATGGTTCTCAGATTGGGACCTCATGTATTCATGTATGCACACAGTGGATCAGCTGACGTGGGATCTGATTCTTTGGGGTGGCTACAGGGCTGGTACTCTGGCCGGGACATGGGAGTATGTGTAGGGGTGTGCCTGCCAGGAGTGGCCTGTGAGGTTGATTCTCAGGCCTGGGGAAAGAGTGCAAGGCAGCAACTTGCAATTTTAAATGAAATAGGGTCGGCCTCACTGAAAAGGTGATATTTGAAACAAGAACTTGTGGAGGTGAGTGAGTAAGCCATGGGAATGAATATTTGATGGAAAAATGCTCCAAACAGTGAGAACAACAAATGCAAAGGCTTTGAAGTGAGAACTTTCAGCCATGTTTTAGAGCAGGTATTGAAGAACTATAGCCTGTGGACTATATCTGGCCCACCAGCTGTTTTTGTCCGTAAACTTCTAATTGTCACACAGCTATGCTCATTTGTTTTTCGATATGATTTCTTTTGTGCTTCAACCATGGAGTTGAGTCATTGCAATAGAAATTCATATCCACAATAACCAAAATATGGCAACAACCTAAGTGTCTGTCAACATATCAATGGATATAAAATTGTGGTATATATTAAATGGAATATTATTCAGCCTAAAAAAAAGGAGATCCTGCCATCTGTGACAGCATTGATGAACCTGGAGGACATTATGCTAAGTGAAATAAGCCAGGAAGAAAAGACAACTATTGCATGATTTCATTTATATATGGAATCTAAAAATGTCTAATTCATAGAAGTAGTGAGTAGAATGATGGTTACCAGGTTGATAGAGGTTGTTTTGGGGGGGAGGTGGGAAGAATAGGAAGATATTGCTTAAAAAGTTTGATGAACAAGTTCTAGATATGTAATATATAGCATGGGAACTATATCTAATAAAACTGTTGTATACAAGAAATTTGCTAATAGAGTAGATCTTAAGTGTTCTCACTACACACACACAAAGGTAACTATGCAAAAAAAGATGGATATGCTAATTAACCTTACTCTAATAATCAGTTTACAAGTATATCTGTATCAAAACATTACATTGTACACCTTAAATCTATAAAATTTTTATCAAGTACAAAACAGATGCTTACCTTTCAAAAAAAGAAAAAAGAAACCTATGCCCTCCAAAGCCTAAACTATTTATTATCTGAAAAAATTATTTAAAAAGTTTTGCTGATTCTGCTCTAGAGAACAATGCTGTAGTGGAATGAGCAAACAGTAAAATTCCACGTTTTCTGATTTGTGAGGGAAGACACATTATCTTAAAATTTTTAATTATTAAGTTTTTTATGGTAGAAGTTTCTTTTCATCTTACTTAGACTCTACCTAGAAAAGCAGATTATTAATACATACATTTATTCTTTCAATAGACAAAATAAGGGACTTGGTTATCTTTTATCATTTTTACTTCTTTTTTTTTTTTTTTTTTGAGTTGGAGTCTCACTCTGTCGCCCAGACTGGAGTGCAGTAGCCACTCCCGGCCACTGCAGCCTCGACGTGCTGGGCTCCGGCGATCCTTCCGCCTCAGCCTTCCAAGTAGCTGGAATTACAGGCATGCACTACTACGCCCAGCTGATTTTTTGATTTATTGTAGAGATGAGGTCTCGCTGCCCAGGTGGGTCTCGAACCCGCAGGCTCAGGCAATCCACTCACCTCAGCCTCCCAAAGGCACGGGATTACAGGCTGAGCCACCGAGCCCGGCTTCATTTTTACTTCTTACAGTGGTAATCATGTTTTTATTTATTCTTTAAATGTTATTCATAAAAATGTCCACCTTTTACCCATTCAAACAACATTAAAAAAACAAATGTTGAACTGAGTGTGGTACAGACAAAGTCCAACAGGTGGCTGTATTTCTCAAAGTTTCAAAACCAGCCCAATTGCCTATTGCATGAAAATTTCCAACTCAGTTTGCAGCTACTACACATTAATTCTGTGATTCCAGGATAATTAATTTTTATAACAAAGGACTAGGTACGAGAGGGCAGGGAGGAGAAAAAGTCATCACATAACTAGAAATTATTTTATTGGTTTTATCCAAATCAGTGCTTCTACTGCTCATTCAACAGATTCAAAACCAGTGTTTGTCCATATGCTCTGTCTGGTTAGGAACTCTGTGGTGCTCTCCCAAATTACATGGGAAATAGAAGAATTGAGAATCTGTAGTTAAAGACTGAGTAGATTCTTGGGTGCAACATAGAGTGCTGAGTGAATTTGGAAGTTATTTGGCCTCTTGGCGTAGTTAATTAGTAAAAAGTTAATAGTAATTTCTACCTCATAGTATCATAAGAGGCTTTCTATAGGATTTTGGTAAAAGTCCCTAAGTAATATTAGCAGATTTTATGCTAAAAGTCATTATTACTATTTATGTAACTCTTTCTTCCTCTCTTAAATGCTCCTCACAATCTATTCTATCAGAAAATGTCAATGCATAGACTTTATCTTACCAATTTTGAGTCTCTAATCAACTGCAATTACTTCATTGTTTGAAAGATTTTGAGTTCTTTTTTTCCTGAGCACTGGTGTATGGATATCTGAAGTCATATTATACCTAAATCATTGCCAGGTATTTTTCCTATTAATGTTTCCATATTTGTGTTTGTCTCTACAACATTACTGTCTAACAGGGAATCTAATTTTACTTCAAATTACTATTCAAATTTTTTTGTTTAGGCTAGTGTGTGTGTGTATGTGTGTTTGTGAGAGAGAGAGAGAGAGAGAGAGAGAGAGAGAGAGAGAGATACTCTTTTCAATTCACATAGAATTATTCTATCCCAAGTCCATTATTTTAACAATATAAGTTACTGTACAGAAAATTAATTCCAGCAATTTATATACTATATATAAGACACTGTGCTAAAAGTTTTAGTATATAAAATTCTAACCTCAGAAAGATTATAATCAAATGTGAAATATAATAAGAGGAGACAAGTCTTTATGCTACAAGTCAGAATAATCTATTTTTTCTACTCACTTTGTTACCAGATATTCACTTCTCATATCACTTTCTCTCTTCAGAAAAAGTAAGGAACAGTTTGTGGACCTGGAAAATGTTGGCAGGCTCTCTGCCGACCTCAGATTCGTATCTATATTCGTATCTATACTCCTGGATTAGCCATGTCAAGTTATTTTATTATTTGGCCTGGTCTTTACGTGCCCCTAGACATCAGAATAACAACAGTTGTTTAAGGTATCTGTGTGACTATCTGATAATCCTAATTATTTTGTTATCTTTGATTTACTTTTATTTTTAATTGAGAGATAATTACATATATATGGGTATAATGTGATATATTGATAAACGTATATATTGTGGAATGCTTGTATCAAGCTAATTATCCTGTCACCTTACATACTTTTTTTTTAGAGACTGTTTAAAATCTATTTTTAAAAGTAATTTTGATATACCACAAATACATTACTATTAACTGTGGCCTCCATACTGTGCAATCGATCTTGAAAACTTATTCCTCCTGCCTAACTGAAACTTTGTACCCTTTAACCACATTTCTCCATTCCCCTCATCTTTCATTCCCCCACCTCCAGCCTCTGGTAACCCATTCTACTCTCTACTTCTATAATCCGACTTTTTTAGATTCTACATATACATGAGACATTGTGTTTGTCTTTCTGTGCCTGGCTTTTTTCACTTTAATTTCCTTCAGGTTAAATGACAGTATTCCCTCCCCACCCTTTTTTAAAGGCCAAATGGTATTCTATTGTGTATATACACCACATTTTCTTTATCGATCTATTCAGTGATGGACATGTACATTGATTCCATGTTTGGGCTATTATGAATAATGCTTCAATAATCCTGGGAATTCGGATATCTCTTCCACATACATGATTTTTTTGAGTTTATTTCCTTTGGCTATATACCCAGGAGTGGAATTGCTAAATTTATAGGTAGTTCTTATTTTAATGTTTTGAAACACCTTTTACTATCTCTCAAAATTGGCTATATAAATTTACATTCCCATTACCAGTATAGGGTTCCCTTTTCTTCACATCCTCTCCAATCCTTGTAATCCTTTGTCTTTTTTATAATAGCCATTCTAAGGTGTGAGATCTGACAATTCTAAATGCTCTTCTAAACCTAGGAAATTATGTATGGAAGGTTGTAATATCTTCTAGGTTAATAAAATGCTTTATAATTTAGCCAAATTCATGTTTTGGTATTGTGAAGACATGAGAAGCAGAGCAATGTTGGTGAGAAAATTTTCACACTCTCTTTGATTCTTTCTTGGAAAACACCATCCATTGTCTGACACTAAAATTTGCTCTCCGTTACTCAAAAAGTCACCATCTTTGCTGCAGTTTCATGAAGAAGTCTGGCTTTCTTTGACATTATAAATTTTCTGTATCCTCTGGGAGTCACAATCAAGATGCAAGTTTTTGTTAATTTATCTTCCAAAGCACTGGAATTAATCAGATGCATTAAAATTTTTCATATGTTGCAAGAAATTCCAGTTCCAAAATGGTAGTGTAGAAGCAAGATGGCTTCATTCCCTACACAGAAAGCCAAAGCCAAATATACAGCAGTGAGATTATCACCAGCAATAGCCCATATAAAATATGAGGATGAGACTGTTTCTATGACCACAAGTAGGTGAAAAAACTGAGCAGATGGTAAGAAAATAGACTTCCATATCTGCGATGCCCTTCCCACATCTGGTTGGTATCAAGTATGCAAAACATTTCCCCCCAACTCATGGTTTTTACACTGGAAAAAGTAAAACTGAGGTAGACAAGCATCTTTTCTTCCATCTTGGATTCCCTGTAGGAGATCTATCCCTGGCTCGACCCATGGGAGCATCAGGAGTGCTTGAAGTGAGAAATATTCCTGAAGGCAGCCAAAGATAAAGGGGAGAGATGAGACTGCTATCCCTAAACCTGGATATTATATTTTGAAACTTAGTCAAAGGAAATGCCATATCAGAGTGGCTGTTCAGCAGAACAATGCTGAAAGAAGTTTGTTCCACAGGTCCCCTAGGAATAAACCCATAACCAGCCTTCCCATACTACTGGGATATAGTCTTTGGGACCACCCCACTTTGGGAAAGATGGTACTCTGATTGTTTACTAAAACCAAGGAAAACAAGGGCTTAAGGTGCCAGTTAGTGCTGAGGAGGCAATGACATAGTGGAAAAAGAAAATTCTTGAAGAAAGGAAAATAATCAACAGGTAAGTTTCAAAGAATTTCTAACCAAACATATCTAATAAAAAACCAGAACAAGCCAAGCAGAGAAGACTGGAATAAATAGCTAATCATTTAATGCAAAGGCATAGCTATACATCCACAAGACACAACAGCAGACAGAGAACCATGATCTGCCCAAATGAACAAAGCAAAGACCTAGTGACTGACCCTAATGAGAGGTGGTATGTAAACTCTCTGACCAAGAATTTAAAAATAGAAGTTTTAAGATAACTCAATTATCTCCAGGGTAATACAGAAAATGAATTCAATAATTTAATTGGGAAATGTAACAAAGATATTGAAATGATGATTTTAAAAAAATCCCAAATCTTGGAACTGAGAAATACATTTGCTGAATTAAAAAATTTATTAGAGGCTTCCAACAGGAGACTGGATCAAGCTGAATAAAGAATTGGTGACCTTGAAGACAGGTTGTTTGAAAATACACAATCAGATGAGGAAAAAAAAGTAATAAAAAGGAACTAAGTTTGCCTATAAGATATAGAAAATTTCCTCAAAAGATCAAATTTCTCTTCCTCGGTGAGGCGCTTTTTGGCAGGCAGGCAGCATGGGGGCCATGGAGACTGAATGTGTGAGATGAACAAATGTAGCAGCGAGGCTAAGCTCCAGTGCCCCACCTGCATCAAGCTGGGCATCCTGGGCTGGTACTTCTGCTTGCAGGAGTGTTTTCAAGGAAGCTGGGCTACTCACAAGTTACTATATAAGAAAGCAAAAGATGAAAAGGCAAAGTGAGAAGTGTCTTCCTGGACTGTAGAAGGTGATGTTAACACAGACCCATGGGCAGGTTATCGATACACTGGTAAACTCAGACCACATTATCCACTGATGCCAACAAGGCCAGTTCCAAGTTATAGTCAAAGACCGGGTTATGCTGATCATCTCTTAGGAATGTCTGAAGCTGCACAGGCTCTTAAAGGTACTTTTCAAATTAAATTACTGTCCTCTGAAGATATAGAAGGGATGAGACTTGTATGTAGGCTTGCGAGAGAAACTTTGGATATTGCTGCTGGGATGATTAAACCAGGTGTAGCCACTGAAGAAATAAATCATGCTGTGCACTTATCATGCATTGCAATAAATTGCTATCCTTCTCCCCTGAATTACTGTAATTTTCCAAAGTCTTGTTGTACCTCAGTGAATGAAGTCACCTGCTATGGAATTCCAGACAGACAGCCCTTACAAGAAGGGATATTATTAATGTGAACATCACTGTTTATTGCAACAGTTATCATGGGGACCTGAGAGCAATTTTTTTGTTGGCCATGTAGATGAGGGAGCTTGGAAGCTTGTCCAGACCACTTATGAGTGCCTAATGCAAGCCGTTGATGCAGTGAAACCTGGTGTTTGATACAGAGAATTGGGAAACATTATTCAGAAGCATGCCCACGCGAATGAGTTTTCAGTTGTTCGAAGCTATTGTGGGCATGGAATCCATAAGCTTTTCCATACAGCCCCAATGTACCCCTCTATGCCAAAAATTAAGCAGTTGGAGTGATGAAGTTGGGTCATGTATTAACAATTGAGCCAATGATTTGTGAAGGCAGATGGCAGGACAAAACTTGGCCAGACGGTTGGACTGCAGTGACAAGAGACGGAAAGTGCTCCGCTCAGTTCGAGCACACCCTGATGGTCATGGACACTAACTGTGACATCCTCACCTGGCAACTTGACAGTGCGCGGCCTCACTTCGTGTCCCAAGTTTAATTTCTCCCATGTCAGCACATCTCAGTGATGCCTTCTTACAGGACTGTGAGTTTTGTTGAGAGTACAGAAAGGAAGAGGAACCTTTTTTACATCCCTTGTTTTGTTTTAACTATAGTGAAGAAAGGACCACAGCATTTGATGTGTGTCCTCAAGAACTTGTCTGTGGTCTGAAAAAGCTGAGAAGAATAAAGGAAACATTGCTATTTCCAGTGAGCCTCCATCTCTCTGCACATCTGTTTTCTCCTTTGCCTTTTGAGCACTTTTACTTAAACCTACTTCTCCCTGTTTTTATCACTGCCACAAACCGGCCATCAAGAGCCAGTTGCTTTCCAGATGAACATCAGAGATGAAAATCCTTGAACCTTTTAGCAATATCTGTTACACCAGATTTATAAAAATTATATATGTGGAAGAATATATGTATATATTTT
>NW_007232800.1:102101-140031 GCF_000164805.1 Carlito syrichta | reverse complement strand
TGTGTGTGTGTGTGTGTGTGTGTGTGTGTGTGTGTGTGTGTGTGTGTGTTTGTGTGTGCTCCAAGTGGTGGCTGGCTGATGCAAAGTGTGGGAATTTCATATAATACACTGCTATTTCAGACTGCTGTTTGGTCAGAAATGGTAGTGGAAAAGTCCCCCTTTTTCCCTTCTCTATTTCAAGGGCATTCCTTGGAGATGCTCGGAGGAGGTTGGAGGTTGCACTGTGGAGCAGGATGGGGAAAGAGTTCTGAAGTTTCCAGCTGTGAGCAGTGTAGGCCAAGTGGACTGGTAGATGCTGTCGTTTAGTAACCCTGATGGTTATGAGGAAGGAACTTTGAGACCTATAACCTTGTGATAGGGATGCAGCTATCCTAGGGATATGCTAAGACACCCCTCACCTTTTGCATAGTTGGGAGCCCCAGTAGAAATGGCCTCAGTTGCCCAATATCTGTGTTCCTTTCAGCAGTCACCCAAATAGGAGTGTATCCAGTGAAGACATATTAGATATAAAGTCATTGTCATTAGAGTGTACTTGATTACTAGGTATCTGATGACTTTCTTGTAATATAATTTGATACCACTACACATTATGCTTGTGAGAGAACATCTTTCCAAGAGTGCCTCAGACCTCATTGCCTTAAAATAATTATAATAATGTTTTCATTACTTTTATTATTTTAACAATTCAGTAAAATTGACTGTATCTGCTATAGAATTTGGGGGGTATGTGTGTGAAGTTTTTATCGCACTGTAATATTTGTGGATGGAATGCAATATGAATATTAATATAAAGTGTAAAGGGAGATTAAAAGGTTTGGATGATTATTCCCCCCCAAAAAAGATCCAAGTTAAGAATTATTGATGTTAAAGAAGGAATGGAGAAAGAGCAAGAATTGAAAAGCATATTGAAAGAATAATAAAGTGTTCTAAAACTTGAGAAAGAGATAAATATTCAGTTACAGAAAGAGCAGAGAATATTAAACAGATTATATTCAAATAAGACTGCCCCAAGGCATATAATAAACTCTCAAAGATTGAAGACAAACAGAATATCCTAAAAGCAGCAAGAGAAGAAAATACCATTTAAAGTTGCCTAAACTTTTCAATGAAAACCATAGAAGCAAGAAGGAGTGGTATGACATTTTCAAAGCATTGAAAGAAAATCCCTGCCATCCAAGAGTACTGCATCCAGCAAAGCTCTCTCTCAAATATTTTGTACTTTCACAGACAAACAAAAGCTGAGAGAATTTCCTACAACCAGGTTTGTCCTACAACAAATGCTGCAATACAATAGTAGTAGGGGACTTTAACACCCATCTCAAATTGACAGTAATATACATCAATTGACAGTAATGTACAACAAATACAACAACTTTAAGTTCTTCGATCTCAAGAAAAAAATGATGTGCAAAAAGAAAATATTTGAAGACTAAGTATACAAACAAACCCAGAATACTCTAGTACTATAATTGTGGTGTAAAATCTATTTATAATTCTAGAATGCAGTCCACGTGCCAAATTTATCATAAGCAATAACCTACAGCAACCTGTTAAGAGATAGGGAATATAAAATATGTACATTGAGATGACCAAAATCAAACATGGAGTAGATGGAGTTAATTTGCAGCTTTTTTCTTTATTTGTTTCTATTCTTTTATTTGTGATTAAAGGTAAGCTGTCATTCTTTAAAGTAATGCTGTATCCATAAGATGACACTAGCTTATAGATATAGCATTATTTTAAAGAGATGACTACAATGCAGAAATCTATAGTACCCTTACTAAAAATAAAAGCAATAAATTGACATTTATTTATATGCTATGTAATATTTATTCATATGCTACAAAATGACATAAGTTTGTTACAGAAAATAACCACAATGGAAAAGAGAGAAAGAGAGGAATTACAAAGAAAAGAAAGAGAGGAGTTACAAAGCAGTCAGAAAACAAATAACAAGATATCATTAAATCCTTACTTACCAATGATAATACTGAATGTAAATAGACTCAATTCTTCAATTAAAAGGCATAGAGTTGCTGAATGGGTAAAGAAACAAGACCCAACAAATTGCTGCCTATAAGAAACCAACCTTACCCATAAAGTTAAACAAAAACTGAAAGTGACAAAGTGCAACTAGAAATTAAAGCAGGAGTAGCTATATTTATATCAGACAAAATCAACTACAAATAAAAAACTGCCAAAAGAGACAAAGTAACTACATAATGATAAAAGGGTCAATTAAGGAAGAAGATATAACAATTTTAAGTATCGGTGCACTCAACATTGGAACTCCCAAACATATAAAGCAAACATTAATAGATCTAAAGGGGGAAAAAGACCTTGATACAATAATGATAGGAGACTTTAACACCCTGCTCTCAGTAATGTACAGATCATTCAGACAGAAAATCAACATAACACCAGAGTTAAATTATATACTAAACCTAATGGGCCTAACTCACATACAAAATATTTCACCTAACTGCAGCAGAATACACATTCTTTTCATCAGCACATAAAACATTCTCTAGAATAAACAATATCTTAGGCCAGAAAATAAGTCTCAACAAATGAAAAATTGTTGAAATCATGGTGTCTTTTCTAACCACAATAGAAATAGAAAGTAACAAGAGGAACCTTGGAAAATACATAAACACATGGAGATTAAACAACAAGCTTCTGAATGAACAATGCATCAACAAAGGAATTAAGAAAAAATTTTGCTTTTAATCTTTAAACTATTGAAAATAGAACTATAACATATCAAAATCTATGGGATACAGCAAAGGCAGAGCTAAGAGGAAAGTTGATAGCAATAAATGCCTAAAGTAGAAAGACTTCAAATAAACAATCATATGAGATTGTAGCCATAATAAAAAGTCTACCATTAAAGGAAAGCCCAGGACCTGCTGTCTTCCCTGATAAATTCTACCAAACATCTAAAGAAGAACTAATACCAATTCTGCTCAAAATTCATTCCACTAGGCCAGCATTACCACACTACCAAAATCAGACAAGGGCATAACAAAAAAGAAAACTACAGGCCTGTATCCATGATTATCATAGATGCAAAAATCCTCGACAAAATACTATCAAACTAAATTCAACAACACATGAAACAGATCATTCATCATGATATCAAGTGGGATTTATCCCAGGAATACAAAGATGCTTCGACAGATACAAATCAATAAACATGATACAACACCTCAACAGGACCAAGAACAAAAACTATATGATCATTTAAATAGAAGCTAAAAAAGCATCTGATACAAGTAAACATATTTCTATGATAAAAAGCCTCACCATACTGGATATAGAAGGAATATATCTCTGAATAATAAAGGCCATATGCCACAGCCTAACAACTAGCGTTGGATTAAATGAACAAAAATCAAAAGCCTGTCTTCTAGGATCCTAAGCAGGATGAAGGTGCTCACTCTTACTACTTTTATTCGGCATAATACTGGAAGTCCCGGCCAGAGAAATTAGGCAAGAGAGAGGAATAAAGGACATCCGATTGGAAAAGAAGAAGTCAAATTAGCCCTATTTATAGATATTATGGTTTTATACTTAGAAACAGTTACAAACTCCACCAAAAAACTCTTAGAACTGAAAACCAGTCCCGTAAAGTTTCAGGATACAAAATCAGCCTACAAAAATCAGCAGCATTTATATATGCCAACAGCAAAAAATCTGAAAAAAAAATCAAGAAAGCAATGCCATTTACGATAGCTACAAAAAATATAACGTACCTAGAAAGCAATTTAACCAAGAAAGTCAAAGATTTATAGAAAGAAAACTTTAAAACACCGCAGTGAAAGAAATTGAAGCGGACATACGCAAAACATGGAAATCTATGTCATGCTTACAAATTGGATTCACAACAGCAAAGATAGGGAGTCAACCTAAGTGTCCGTCAATGATGAATGGATAAAATGTGAAGGTTCTGGCTCAAGACGGCTTACTGAAGCCGCTAGTGGGCGACCTCCTCACAAAGAGGAATCCAAATGGCAAGTAAATATTAACACTGAGTACGTTGTCTAAGAATTCACTGGAATTCTTCAGAGAGGCGATGAGAATCGTGGAAAAAAGAGGAGAATGAAGCTGGGCAGCCTGCTGTACTGGGACTAGAAGAGAGCCAGAAAAGGCTCCTAATGCGGGAAGGGCTGAGTGAGTTGGAGCCCCCTGGGATTATACACTTCCACCATGAATCTTTACAATCCTAGCCTCAGGAGAGCCCTTCTGACTTCCCCTGAGCCTCTATACTAACACAGGAAGCTGCCTGGAAACCGTGCAGGGGCACTCCTCACACATGGAATCCCACAGGCCTCTGGCTCTTGGGGTAGCTTGGCACTAGCTGCAGCTGCTCCGTCAGGGAGGGAGCAGGGAGGTCAGGCTTTTCTGTGCACCCCAATGGTAGCGAGAAGTGGGTTGACTATGCACCCCACAACCACTTGCCTCCAGTGCTGCCTGCTTAATGGAGGCCGTCTAATTTGGCATCAGGTCAGTAGTGCAGTTGTCCGGCCCTCAAGTGAGCATTTTGGCTAGAGGGTGGTGTCCTCTGAGAGCTCAGCACCTAGAGGTGGGTAAACTATCCTTTGACTCCACTGCTGCTGCCCTGCAGTCCTCACGCTAGGGAGGCCACAGAGAAACTTTGCATGCCTGCAAAAGCAAAAGCCACTGCCTTCATTGCCCCAGCTGAAAGGAGCCTGCCTTCCCCAGAGGAAGACCCACCACCTGAGTATTCTGCCTGCCTTTCCACGAGATTTCTGCTGGTGACCTATGGACCAGCCCACCCTTCCTTATCTCAGACAGCGCCTGATTTTGGGGGGCCTGAGAACAAGTCCACTGGCTTGGTCCCAATCCATTTCTTTTAGGATTCATACACAGCATCTATTGGGTTGTCTAGGGGCCTGAGGATTGATGGATTGCCCAGTCCAGTTCACCAATGCTAGCGCCTGACCATTGCTCACAGGGTCTGAGGTCAGGATGATCCAACCAGTTGATGATACCACTACAGCTGACATCCATGCACATGTGCCAAAAGGCAGAGTCCCTCCTCCCTCTACATGAAGCATCAGAGAACAGGCAAACCACCAAGCTGTCTGTGTTGGGCTGAGTGAAGAGGTTCCACCCCAAAATCACTCCCATAGAGAACTGCAAGACAGGCATTTTCCATGACTTTCAGCTACGCTATGGCTTGGAGCCAAAAGACAGTGTGTGTTTGAACCGAGAGTCATGAATCTCATGACAAGGGTGTAATAGGAAAACAGATCACATCCCTGCTTGTCTAGGACATGGAGCTGATGCTGCCTTCTCATTCCTCTGCATATTTCACCAGTTCTTCCAACCACCCTCATCAGGGCTGGTGCCTGGGCTCATCATTGAGGTATTCCTGAGTATGCCAGAAGCCAGGTGGTCCTGCTCAGCCCAATCGTGTCTCTCCCCACCCTAGTGAAAAGAAAGCTCAGGGCACCTGGCATTCCACTGTCCAAACCATCACCAGAAACAACAACAGGGAGCATCACGCAGAAAACATAGATTAAGTACATACCCATCAGCTTTTGCCACAGCTAGCTCTTACCTGTAAGTGCCACCTACTGGCTGGTAGATGTTGGATTGAACTGCACAACCCAATATAAAACCTGCTGAAAGAAGTCCACAGGTCTATAGAAGCAAAGCCAAAAAATGCTACCCATGGTACTATACAGTTACATTCTTAATGGGAGGAGGGGAGAAAAACTCCCATCTAAACAGAAGTGAATTAAAAAACAAGAGGGGTCAACTTCTCCAGATGAGAAGAAACCAGCAGAAGAACTCTGGCACCATGAAAAATCTGAATTTTGTGTCACCACCAAAGGATCACTGAAACTTTCTAGCAATGAACCCTGGCCAAAATGAAAATTCTGAAATGACAGGTAAATACTTCAGACTGTGGATTGTAAGGAAGCTCAGTGAGCTCCAAGAGACGGTTGAAAACCAACACAAAGAAACCAGAAAAAAATGCGAGAAGTGGGAAAAAAAGGTATATTTAAAAAACAAACCAGAACTTCTGGAAATTAAAAATTCACTGAAGTTATTTCAAAATACAGTGGTAATCTTTAACAATAAACTAGAATAAGCAGAAGAAAGAATTTTAGAGCTGGCAGATGGTCTTTTGACTTAGCCTAGTTAGACAAATAAAAAAAAAGAAAGACAATGAACAAAGCCTTCAACAAATATGTGATTATGTAAAGTGACCAAACCAATGACTTACAGGCATTTCTGAAAAAGAAGAGGTAAAAGTAAGAAATTTGGAAAACATATTTGAGGAATTTGTTATTATTCAGAAAATTTTCAGAAATATTCAGAAAAATATTATGCAGAAAAATGTCTTTGGTCTTGATAGAATTGTAGACATCCAGGTACAAGAAATGTAGAGAACACTTGAAAAGTCCTATAAAAGATGAGCATAATCAAGGCATATAGTCGTCAGATCATCAAAGGTAAATGTGAAATAACAAATCTTAAAAACAATTAAAGAGAAGTGTCAAATTGCCTACAAAGGAAATTCCATCAGACTAACAGTAGACTTCTCCGCAGAAACCATACAAATCAGAAAAGATTGGGGGCCTATACTTTGCCTCTTTAAAACAAAATCCTTTTATATCCTTCCAAACTAAGCTTCATGAATGAAGGAGAAATAAAGTATTTCCCAGATAAACAAATGCTAAAAGATTCATCACCACTAGACCGACCCTACAAAAAAAATGCTCAAAGGAGTTCTAAACATGGAAACAAAAGGACAATAATCTCCATTTAAAAAAGCATACGTTAGTACAAGGCTCACAGAATCTATAATGTAATTACACAATTCAGAATCCAAAGACATTAGCTGATAACACTATAAAAGGAACAAAACCTCACATATCAATATTAACCTTGAACATAAATAGCCAAAAATGTTTCACTTAAAAGATACAGGATATAAACTTAGAAGAAAAACAAGACCCAAACATCTGCTGCCTAGGAGAGATCTTATGAGTAAAGATACCTACAGAATGAAAATAAAGGGTACAAAAAGACATGTTATGCAATGGAAAACAAAAGTAAGCACGAGTACTCATTTGTATATCAGATAAAACAGACTTTAAACCAACAACAGAAAAAAAAAGACAAAGAAAAAGAAGAGCATTATATAATAATACAGGCATCATACAATAAGATTTGACTCTTCTAAATATATATGCACTCAAAATCAAAGTATCCAGATTCATAAAACAAATGCTTCTAGACCTAAGAAAAATGATTGAAAGCAATACAATAATAGAGAGTTTTATCCATACCCCACTAACAACACTAGACAGATGATTGAGAGAAAGTCAGTGAAAAAACCCTTACCTTAAACTGCACTTTAGAACAAATGGGCCAACAGACATTTACAGAACATTCTACTCAACAACCACAGAATATACATTTTTCTATCTGTGCATGGAACATTTTTGAACTTGGCAAGATTCAATAAATTCATAAAAACCAAAATCATATCAAGTATCTTCTCAGATTCACAGTTGAATAAAATTAGAAATCCATTCCAAGAGGAACTCTTAAAATTGCACATGTACATGGAAACTAAACAATTTGCTGCTTCTTGGTGTTTTTTTTTTCAGTTGGTGTCTCACTCCATTGCCCAGGCTGAGTGCAGTGGCATACTCATGGTCACCCCAGTGTTGACCTGCTGGGCTCTGGCAATCCTTCCACCTCAGCCCTCCAAGTAGCTGGGACTACAGGTGTGTGCTACTACACTCGGCTAATTTTTTGATTTATTGTAGAGATGAGGTCACGCCAATTTGTCCAGGCTGGTCTCAAATCATGGGCTCAGACAATCCACCCGCCTTGGTCTCCCAAAGTGCTGGGATAGCAGGCTAAGCCACCAAGCCAGGCAACAATTTGCTTTTAAATGGTTTTAGGTAAACAAAAAAACTAAGACAGAAATCAAGAAATTTTTTGAAATAAATGAAAATAGGGGCACAGCATACCAAAACTTCTAGTCTACAAAAAACAGTACTAAGAGTAAACTCTAGAAAAACAAGAATGAAGCAAACACAAAGCTAGCAAAAGAAAAGCAATAAATAGCAAAACAATGAATGGGATTGGAACCACCCCAAAAGTGCAAAGAATCAACAAAATGAAAAGATTGTTATATAAAAGAATGAACAAAAGTTATAAATTGCAGCTAGATTAACCAAGGATAAAATGATGAAAATTTGAATAAGCACAATCAGAAATGATAGAGGTGACAGTACAACTCATATTACAGAAATACAAAACATCATCAGAAACTACAATGAATATCTCTAGGCACATAAACTTAAAACCTAGAAAAATGGATAAATTCATGGAAACATATAACCTTCCAAGATTGGACAAGAAAGAAATAGAAATCTTGAACAGACCAATAATTAGTAATGACATTAGATCAGAAATTTTAAAATATTCCAATAAATGAAAGACCGGGATCAGACAGATTCAGAGCTGAATTTTACCAGATATACAAAGAAGAGCTGTTTTCACTCTGGTTGAGACTATTTCAATATATAGAGGAGAATGAATTCTTCCCTAATTCTTCAAAACCATTATCACCCTGATACCAAAAGTGACACAGCAACAACAACAAAACTACAGACAACAAACAGCAACTCCCTGATGAATGTATATGCAAACATCCTCAACAAAAGTCTAGCAAATTGAATCCAATAACACATCAAATAAATAACTCTTCACAATCAAGTTGGTTTTATTCCAAGAATGCAAGGATGGCTGGACACTCACAAATCAATAAATGCGATTCACCACATAAACAATTTAAAACAAAAACCATATGATCTGAACAGATGCAGAAAAAGCATTTGATAAAGTCTAACATCTCTTCAAAAACTCTCAATAAAACTAGGCATTTAAGGAACATACATTAAAATTATGGGAGTCATATGACAAACCCACAGCCAACATTATAATGAATAGGAAAAAGTTGAAAATGTAACCCCTAAGAACTGGAACAAGACAAGAATGTCCACTCTCACCATGCCTATTCAGCATAGTACTGGAATGTCTTACCAAAGCAATCAGGAAAGTAAAAAACAAAAGGCATCCAAACTGGAAAAGTGGAAGTCAGATTATCTCTGTTCACTGATGACATAATCTTATACCTAGGAACTTTAAAAATTCTTCCAAAAGACTCCTAGACTTCATAAATGACTTCAAGGAAATTTCAGGATTTCAAATCAACATATAGCAATCAGTAGCATTTCTATATTCATTAACATTAAAACTGAGAACCAAATCAAGAACTCAATACCAGTGAAAGTAGACACACACACACACACACACACACACACACACACACACACACACAAAATACCTAGGAATATATTTAATCACGAAGGTAAAAGATCTCTATAAGGATACCTATAAAATACTAATGGAAAAAATTTTAGATGACATAAATGGGAAAATATACCATTATCATGGATTAGAAGATTTAATATCAATAAACTGATTGTGCTGCCTAAAGTAAGCTACAGATTCAATGTAATTTTTTTTTTTTTGAGTTGGAGTCTCACTCGATCACCCAGACTGGAGTGCAGTGGCCGCTCCCAGCCACCGCAGCCTCGACCTGCTGGGCTCCGGCAATCCTTCCACCTCAGCCTTCCGAGTAGCCGGAATTACAGGCGTGCGCTACCACGCCCGGCTGATTTTTTGATTTATTGTAGAGATGAGGTCTCGCTGCCCAGGCGGGTCTCAAACCCGCGGGGTCAGGCAATCCACTCACCTCAGCCTCCCAAAGGCACGGGATTACAGGCTGAGCCACCGAGCCCGGCTCTCAATGTAATTTTTATCAAAGTACCAAAGCTATTTTCACATAATTAGAAAAAAGCAGTTCTAAACTTTATATGGAACCAAAAAAGGAGCCTGAATAACCAAAGCAATCCTAAGCAAAAATAACAAAACAAGAGTAATCACATTACCTGACTTTATACAACAAGGTTATAGTAACTAAAACAGCATGGTAATGGCACAAAATAGACACATAGATCAATGGCATGGAATAGAGAACCCGGAAATAAAGCCCTCAACCTATAACCTACAATAAAGCTGATAACTACAACCAACTAATCTTGACAAAATTGACAAAAATAAACAAGAGAGAAATGATATCCTATTCAACAAATGGTGCTGTAAATTGGGTAACCATATGCAGGTCCATATCTCTTATCACATACAAAAATTAACTCAAGATGGATTAAAGACTTAAATGTAAGACCTGAAACTATAAAATTCCTAGGGAAAAATAAAAATAAAAACATCTTCTGGACATTGGCCTAGGCAAATAATTTATGAATAAGATCCCCAAAGCAAATAAAACAACAACATAAAAAACTAATAAAACTTAATTAAACTAAAAAGCTTCTGGACAGCAAAAGAAATAATCAGCACACTAATCAGACAACCCATAAAATGGGAGAAAATATTTACACATGATGCCTCTGGCAAGGACTAAAACTGAGAATCTACAAGGAACTCAAACAATTCAACAACAAGAAAAAAAAAATGCCATTAAAAAGTGGGCAAGGGACATGAATAGACTTTTCTCAAAATGTGTCACACAAGCAGCCAACAAACATATGAAAAAATTCTAAACATTGCTAATCATCAGAGAAATGCAAATCAAAACCACAATTAGATGTCATCTTACAGTAACCAACAGAATGGCAATTATTAAAGGCAAAAACAACAGATGTTGGCGTGGATGCATAGAAAAGGGAACACTTACTATCAATGAGAAAGTAAATTAGTTCAACCTCTGTGGAAAACAATATGGAGATCTTTCAAAGAACTAAAAACAGAACTACCATTTGACCCAGCCATGCCACTGCTGTTAACTGCCCAAAGAAAAAGAAATCGTTATATTAAAAAGGCATATGCACTTGCATGCTTATTGCAGCACTAGTCACAATGGCAAAGAAATGAAGTTAACCTAAATGTGCGTCACTTGGTAAAGAAAATGTGGTACATATAAGCATAGAATACTATGCAGCCATAAGAAATAATGAAATAACGCCCTTTGCAGCGACAAGAAGGCTATTATGCTAAGTAAAATAATTCAGAAACAGAACATTAAATACCACACATAACAGAACATTAAATACCACTTAAAAGTGGCAGCTAAACAATGGGTACCCATGGGCATAAAGATGGAAATCATAGACACTCCTGATTCCAAAAGGGGAGAGGGTGGGAGAGGGATGAGTATTGAAAAATTACCTATGTGTTACAATGTCCACTATTTAAATGATGGGTACACTAGAAGCCCAAGCCCCACCATTATGCAATATATTCATGTAGTAAACCAGTACATGTATCCAAGAAATATAAAATAATATAAAATGTATGGAGAAAACATTATTTTTAAAAAGAAAATGAGCTATATATACATGGAATATTATTCAGCAAAAAAGATTAAACAATATCTTTTGCAGTAAGATGGTTGGAACTGGAGGTTTTTATCTTAAAGAAACCAACCCAAGCATAGAAAGACAAATCACATGTGTTTTTACTCATAATTTGGTACTAAAAATATGTTCATATGACACTGAGAGTTTAATGCCAGATGATGGAGACTGAGAAAGATGAGGAGGTGACAAGGGAGGATGATGAGAAATTGACTAATGAATACAATGAGTATGTTATTTGGGTGGTAGATACCTTAAAAGCCCTGACTTGGTCACACAAAATTGCACATGCACCCCATAAATTTGTTGAGATAAAAAGAAAAACAAAGACGTGCACATGGCCAGTAGGTATATCAACATCACTAATCATCAGAGAAATGCAAGTATAAACTACAATGAGATATTGTTTCACTGCAGTTAAAATGACTTTTAGAAAATATTGGATGCTAGTGAGGCTGCAGAGAAAGAGAAGCATTTTTACACTCTCAGTGGGAATGTACATTAGTACAGCCACTATGGAGCACAGTATGGAGATTCCTCAAAAAACTAAAACGAGAACTATCATATGATTCAGAAATTCTACTATTCCACTACTGGATAAATATTCAAAAGAAAGGAAATCAGTATAGCAAAGAGACATCTACACTCTCATATATATTGCCACATGAATCAACTAATAGCCCATGGGTAGATGAATGGATAAAGAAAATGTGGTATACACATGTCAAAACACTGGGTACCTGGTCTACTAGCAATGAAAGAGAGGGTCAACTAGAAGCTCATACTTTACAGGCATGCAAATTAGGTATGTAGTAAATCCTCACTTGTACCCAACAACTCCAAAATTAAATTAAATTAAAAAAGAAAGAAAATGTAGTATATATATAATGGAATATTATTTAGCCATAAAAGGGGCAAAATTCTGTTATTAGCAGCATCATGGATGGAACGGGAAGTCATTATATTAAGTTAAATAAGTGAAGCACAGAAATATAAATATGGCCTGTTGAGAGCTAAAAATATGAATCTCATAATGATAGAGAGTAAACTGATGGTTATCAGAGGCCAGGACTGGTTGGGGAGAGGGGAGGGGGAAGAGAGATTGATAAATGGGTACAAATATGCAGTTTGATGCAAGAAATAAGACCTAACTTTTGGTAGATCAGTAATGTGACTAAAGTTTACAGCAATCTCTTATATATTTCTAAATAGCTAGAAGAGAGTAATTTGAATGTGTTGAGCATAAAGAAAAGACAAATATTTAAGGTGATGAATAGTCCTATTATACCAATTTGATCTTTATAAATTATATGAATGTATTAAATTAACACATATAAATGTATTAAATTATCACATGCCTCCCCCCAGATATGTACATCTATTATGTATCAATAAAAATCAAATGTTTAAAAAGTCACATATTAAGATACACAGGTAAATTGGCCACTTTTTTAGAATGAAAAGAAAATAATTCAGCTGATATTAAAAAAAAAAATTAAGAATATTTGTGATTCCCACTTGGTTTTGTGGGATTTTTGGAGGAATTTTGATTTTGAAAAAAATTGGTGAATACATTTAGTTATGAGTTAATCTATTCATTTTTGGATGCCTTAAAGGGGATGGAGATGGTATTAGAAATTATTAATATAGCAGATGAAATTTTGGGAAGCCAATATTTTAATTTTATTTTATTGTTCACAGAGCTTAATGAAATTGGAAAAAGAGAGCAGTTTACTCTTTTTCATGCCTAAGAGAACATGTGGTGTTAGTCTGGGGATAATCTCATGAGTCTTATTAAAGAGAGATTATATGACTATGCATTGAAAACTTCAGCTCAATTCTGATTGTTATGCTTAGCCCAGTTTTAATTATATCCTCACAATGTTCTAGATGTTGCAACCACTATCAGTTGCCCAACTAAACAATAGATTCCATATGGACATATTTGTCTTGTAGAGTTCATATCACAATTTTTCTTTTTTTCACTCTTTTAATTAATTTGAACACCAACACCATGTACCAAAGGCTACTATTGCACTGATTTGAAGACAAGCTTACAAAATGTTAGAGACATTTGTATGTTAAATTCAAATATTTTTGAGTTTTTCACAAGGTTAAAATTTTCATTTGTTTTATAGAATGTTGTTCTGTAATTTGCATATATAATTTGCTAATATCCCTTACTTTATGTTTCTGGGTACTTTCATATATTAGGTCTCAAATATTGTCAATCCTACAAAACAACCATGACAACCATGACAGAGATAGGGAAGAGCACATGGGGTGTAGGGCATTTGCCCAAAAATGGTGATGGGGTCAAAAGGACATCAGTTTGGAAGTGGGGAGGATTGGTTATGACTTTTACTAGCATGTGACAACACATGAATATCTTAGCCTCTGGATATCTATGTTCTCATTTCCAAAATGAGGGGCTTAAATTT
The DNA here is from genome assembly GCF_000164805.1 of Carlito syrichta. Classification (NCBI taxonomy): domain Eukaryota; kingdom Metazoa; phylum Chordata; class Mammalia; order Primates; family Tarsiidae; genus Carlito; species Carlito syrichta. The sequence continues at coordinate 126,095 of NW_007232800.1, read as the reverse complement.
AGACAACTTTTGAAGTCTTTTCCAACTCTGACATTTGCCTCATGTTCTGTTCCTCTATTCAGACAGGCTGGAGACAGGTCAGGATAACATCACTGTCTCCTCTCTTGCTCAACTGATTTATCTCACACTTGTCTGGCCATTTTCCTTTTAATCTTGAAATCCAAGCATAAGAAATCCTAGCTGGTGTTCTGAAATAGCTGGACCCTGTAAAGGAAGGCATTGGACTTTCTCCTAGTCAGTCAAGCTGCTTGTTCCCGCCACCAATACCATAAAATCATCTTTCTGTTTCCACTCCTGGATTTTTACTTTGACTCCTGGGCAGTGAAGAACATTGATCTCAAGGTACTAACAAACTTTCTTTCCTTTGGTCACTTTCAACTGGTGTGGTCCTGGAAAGAAACAGGAAGGAACTGACAATCTGGTCTCTGGAGGACATGAACTTATGGCTTTCTACCTCCAGCAGCCGGATCTTACTGGGCAGATTCTGTTGAATACTCTTCACTGGGATTAGGGGTTATAGCACACTCTTGCCTTTGGGAATTGGGACATTCTTCTTTTCTAAGTAATCTCTCTTTCTTTCTTGGACTGCAAGTCTTGTTTAAATAGTTCAACATTGTGTCCACAGTAATCACACGTTCTATTTGTTTGTTCTCCCATATGTCTTTGGTTCTGTGTTTTTGCTAGAACAATCTGCAAGCTTTTTTAGAGTCTGATATTCTTTTTTATGTGTACTTTGTGGATAAACAGATGGAAAAAGAGAAAAAGGGAGAGGAGAGAAAATAAAATGAAAATGAACTACTTCCACTTCATTCCTGGGTCCTCTTCCTATTTTGGAGATTTATACATAAATGACACATTGGTGGTGGTGGTCACAGCAGTGGGGAGTAGGAAAGAGACACATAGTTCCCTCTCATATCTAATAAGACACATATATGTGACCAAAGAGTCACAGATAGTCAGAGAGAACTAAGAATATATTCCAGAAAATTCTGGCTTTCAGTAGCTTTGGTTCTGCCTCTGAAGATGCTTCCTTTGGTGCAAGGTATTTAAAAGCTGTCTGAGAGTATCAATCCCAAGAACACAACACTTGTTCAGTACCTGTTCCCTATTCATTGCCTAGTGCTTACTAGACTTAAAAAACAGTTCGTTGAAATAAAATAAGTATGTATAGGCACACCATGTGTAGGTGATAGAGAGAAATGTAGGAGAGATTTAGAGGAAGCTGTCTTATACTTTAGGGTTTCTCAGTCTAGGCACTATTGACATTTTGTGTTGAATAATTTTTTGATGGGGGAGGGTGAGCCCTGTGTACCGTAAGATGTTTAGTAGCATCACTGGCCTTTGCTCATTAGATAGCTATAGAACTTTCCCCTAATCCAGTTGTGGCTACCAAATATGTCTTCAGACATAGACAAATGTCTACTATGAGATGTTCTTTCTTGGTTTAGACCACCATTCTATCTTAAACAAATTGGTTTTACACTATTCTATCATATTTGACAGAGTGGTCTCTACTATATAAGAAAGCAAATTTATAAAAAGCCAGTTTTGCCAAACCCCATTTGCCAAAGAATCAAATGTCAAATAAGTAATGAATCAAATTTACTCAATTCATAAAAAGTTGTTTTAAGAAATATTCTTCCTGACCATATTATATAAATTTTAAAGAAGAATACTTATATTCATAAGAAATTTATACACAAATTATTTGAATATATTTTAAAATAATATTCTTAAACATGTTTTCTGGCGACTTAGTAAAGCTGGTAAACATAGCAAATTATTTTTGAGTGAATTGTGTTTCGGAGAAACAATGTCAGGGAACTGACTTGGGGTCCTACCATATCTGTCTCTATGGTAGCCAAAATGATGTCTCTCCTTGGAAGGGACCCTGATGACCATGATGATAACTCGGTAGACATGTTAAGAAGATACTCTTGAGAAGGATAAAACAACGGGTATGTTTGTGTCATTTCTTTTTGTGGCAAAAAAACTGAAGGTAGCTCATCTTGGGTTCATATTTTATATTTAGGTTCACATAGCAAGTGTATGTATCAGAAGCATGTTTGAGTTAATATCATGGGCTCTCTTCTTACACCAAAATAATAATTTGGCCTTTAAACTGAAATAACAGACAGTATCTTCTCAGATAGAACTCTCCTTGCTTGACCTTCGCTGACATAATCTTTATAATTTGCCCATTTACTCATAAGGGAAGTCTATGTTTAGACCTGAGCAAGAGAAGCAATGCTATGGCACACTTATTGCATTTCAGTTAATGTGTCAACATTTTATTTGGGAAGTTTATGGAGGCAGAAGAAGTATAGTTGTAGAGGAGTAGGGAGGAAAAGAGAAATATTCTAAGATTCTTCTTGCACGGAAATACTTCTGAAGTCCCATTATGAGTTTGACTCCTTTGGATTAAATTCTGTACTAAGATTGGGAAGACCAGGTAGGGGAAATCATAGTCTCTGAAAATATATAAATGTTATTTAGGAGGAAAAAGTTTTGGGGATGTCACAAAGATTTAAGTACTCTTTGAATTCAAGTAAGGGTTAAGGTGATGAGATTACCTAGCTGCCCTCTTAGAGAACACTTTCTCAGAGGTGATAGAACATGAGAGATAGACCTATTTGAATGAAGGCTGCTGGGAAACTGTGGGAGCATGAACTGCAGTCCACAAAACTTTACTAGAAGTCAGAGTTGTCAGTCATTAGGCATGAGTGGGGAAAAGGAAGGGAGCGAATGTTTCATGGAAAAGGAGTATAAATAGATGCAGGTCAAATCCTTCATCATGATTTTTATTTTTTGTTTTTTATACTAGGGTCAGCTTGGTTGGCAAAACTTAGGGAAGATGTTTTTGGGTGTTTGGAAGTTTGTTGCTTTCCCTACTCACCTACATGTTACAGGTTTAGAACTGCCACAGCAAATATACTTTTGATTTACCAACTATACCAGACATGACCATTAATCATGGTACTTTTTCCTGATCAGTTTTGACTTACTTTCAGAATCCTCCTTATCACAGTACTTTTAGCAGCCACTATCAAATGATCAGGGTTGATACATGAGTTTAGAAACTCACTTATCATCACTGATGGTTGGAGACCAAGAGTTGTACCCATCATTACTGCATTTACACAATTCTTTACCAAACCCAGGTCCTTTTCTTTGTTAGTGCCACTGTTTGGTATATACTTTGGAGTACACTTGGCTTGAGATTAACTAGCTTGAAAGCTTTTCCCTGATACAAAACATTGTCTAGTTTTTTCATATTACTTTGAAAATTTTAAATTTTTCATTTAAAGTTAGCAAACTTTAAACACTCAATAAATACTAATTCAATTGATTTACTCCAACTTTTCACGTCATCACTGATGATAAATCATGTTCAGAAAATCAGCTCTGTACAACTCAGTCTTCATTTTAAGGAGAGTTCAACTGTTTTTCTTTTAGAGGGAAGTCAAGAAGTCCATCTTCAGTGGAAAGATGTAGAATCTACTGTCACACAGTTATTCTTATGCAGCTGATCTACTGTGCTATACTACTTCATTATGCATGACTTTACAAAGGCTGGATTTTAAGATAGTTGGAAATAGAGCCCTTATCAGCTTGTCACATTGAAATATCTTTTAAAAAAATAAAATGTGTAACCTTGGCCAAAACAGATTGATTCATGCCTTCATACGTATTATTTTCACTTTTTCTTAATTGCCTTAGGAATTATTCCTTAAACATTTCAACTGTGGTTGCCTAATACTGTACTCATTTGAAAGAAGGTCAATACTGTCTTTATTATATATACACATTCATTATTTATATACATATGTGAAATATTTAGATATTTTCAACTTCTTTAAGATATATGAATGGTGTTTTCATTAGGCTATGACTTCTACTGCATCACTATATGTCTGTTTAAATATTTATTCAAGCAACATGTATTGAATGTAAGGTGAGATCCAGGAACAGGGATAGGGATAATAAGAAAGATGACACTAGAATACTGGCAATTTTACTCTGATAGTAAATGTAGACCAACATTGGTATTCTTTCATTACTATAACAGGCTAGTCCTCATCTCTTAATGTAAAGGCCATCAATTTAGTTTTTTATGAGTAAAAATTAATATTCTATTAGGGTTACTTAGATTCTACTATCTAGATCATGTTATTGGCCTGCATTAATATTAAGCTCACTATCAACTAAAATCTTTTATATTCTCGCAAGAACTACTGTAATACCACATTCCTAATTTCCTGATCTTGTACAATTGATTTTCATTTAGCCTAAGTACAGTTGACTTTATCCTCATAAAATTTCATGTCATATTTTCAAGCTCAGAGAGAATGCTTTGAATTTCTGTTCTGTTGATGTAGGTCTCTAAAATATTGATCTCCCAAAGATTATATAAGCATACTTTTGTCTTCATGTGAATCATTGATAAACACAGGGAATAAGACAAGGCCAGGCACAAGCCCTGAAGCACATTATCTCTTTCATCAGGCACAAATCCCCCTAATTCTGCCAACACCTAGCTTACATTTCATCACTTTATCTAAAAGTTTCTTTTGAAAGATTTTGTCAAATGTTTTAAGACATTCTTCCTTATCTACAAAAGTTTGTTCTTTAAAATTGTAAATAAAATTACTTTGGAATAACTTTGGCTTAGTAGGGATAGGTCACTTCCAGTTTTTAAGATAGGGGAAAGCATAATAGGCATCTCTTGGGAAGATAAAGTAGTCAGTATATCTGATGCTGGATGTGAGATGGAGAGAGAGAAAGAAGGAAAACAAAAAAGACAGTGACACAAACAAAGCCATAAATAACTGAAACCCTAACTAAGGTGTGGGGAGTACAAATGAAAAAATCTGATGTACTGAAATAAATAAATCAATAGAATTTCTTGACTTTGAAGGGGAATCAGTGATGACTTGGGTATCCCAAATGAGTAGCTTTGGAGAGGCATCTAATGTTACCAGGTTGTATAACAAAATAATTTAAGCAGTTTTCACTGCAATTTTCATAACATTATATATCATGTAGCACTTAATACAGAATAAGAGACATTATTATTGATGTCAATTACATATGAAGCCTAAAGAGCTAGACAACTCATTCATTCATTATCTTATATTCTTCCCCTTAGCCTCCCTCCATTCACCTCACTCCTAGCTCTCCCAATGTCTAAAATAAGTGAGTCTACAATTTAAGATGTGTGGTCATTGGTAGGAGGAACAACTGCATTGAACTGCTTATATTCTTATTTTTAGATGAGAGAGATGTGAGAATATTTAAAGGCAGAAGGGAAGAGAATGGTTTAGAGAGGCAGGCTGGAATGCTCAAGAGGTTTTCTTCAGTGTTAATTGCAGGGGGGGGGAAGCCATTTGTGGAGATGAGAAGAATTGGGACTGAAAGAACAAGAGGAAATCTGATCTTTAGAACAGAGGTCAGAGGCCTCTTTCTCTGAGGCTGAGTGAGAAGGAAAATACCAAAACAAGGGTAGTTGAGCAAGATAGTGCCAAAGAACTTAGCGTCCACACTTTCAGAACGTCTCAAGAGTAGTTCCACTGACTTAAAGTTTGACTTTTCAATATCCTTCACTCATCTCCTTGTTAGCTTCAACTAGGTAACTAGGACTTTGCTAGTTCATGCTCTCTGAGAGATGGCCAACAACCTTAATCTCCACTTCTCCAAGCCTCTGAAAACTCCATTGCAAAGAGGCATGAGTGGGGAGCACAGGTAGGGTCCCATTTATTTAGACCTATTTGCTTTGGGATCCCATTTACTTTACCATCTAAATATGTTGTGAATTAAGAGGCATCAGGAAGGCTTCTGAGTATTTGTCTTTCCAGTATAATAGACAGCTTGAAATGCCACCTCTAAGAATTTATCTTTTGTTCCACCAAATGTCTCTAAAATTCTTGAGATTTTGTTCTTCTAAGGTTGGCTACAGTTGTTTTATTTTAATAAATATTTATGTGTAGGATGGCATTTCTCTTAGAATCTTTTTTCCTTCATTTCTTCCTTTGTCAGTTCTTTTTTTAAATCCTCTCTTTCTTTCCTTCTTATTTTTCTTTCTTCCGCAAATAATGAGCCTTTAGGATGTGAAAGCTGGATTTACAAGGCCAAATATGACCCCTCAACTATTTCATGGTATAAAAACCCCTCAAATACCTCATGGTCTAAAGAGGCACATGGATATCAATCCAACAACAGTAAAGTGAAATAACTAGTGCCACAGAGGAGTGTTGGTTAGTGCGCTCATCCTCAGGAGTTTTCCTGGAGAGTAAAGAAAGGTTATATCCTTTGGAACTTGCAACACTACTTAAAGTGGGGTGGCTTGGGAGGGGGGACCTTAGCAGGTAATCCCAGCAGTCAGAAGGTAGTTGTTATAAGGTAGGAGAGTCTGGAGTCACAGAGGGTGCCTAGGTCTTTCTTGTACACAAGAACTTTGGTTAACAGGAAGACAAGCCATAAGCCACAATGCCTAATTCTTAAGCATCATTGTTTTTGTTGCCTACCAATGAGCAATTAGCACACAACACTATATCAATCCAACCCAGGTTTAAAGTAAAAATTTTCAATAAATTATGTCTTTACTTTCAAACAATAGTGTCATAAATTTGCCAAGCTTATTTTGGAAGCCAGAATAGTCCACATAAATCCATTTTAACTGGGAAGGTTTAGATCTAATCTCAATTAATAATGAACATCAAATGGGATGTTGTCTTTTCTCCAACAGTTAACCAAATAAATAGAGATCTTTTATATTTTGACTTATCCCCAAGACTCTCATTGTTAAGTCACTGGAATTATTGTCAATGGCAAGACACAAAAGGGGAAAGGGAAGAAGGGGACAGAAAAAAATGAAGTTAAATCCAACTTTTTCATTCTAAACACTTTCCTTCTGTTCAATTTTGTTATTATTTTTACAGAACTGTTAAATATTGTGTTTGGAGTAAATGTCATTAAAAATGCAGAGGCAAATTCAAAAAATAACATCTGAGTCTAATAAGAAAATATCTGCTTAGGACCATACCAACTGATGGAAGGAGAATTCTGTGCCATGCCCCCAAACATGCCTCCAGCTCCCCTTTCCCCCAACCCTTCTTTTTAACAAGATTCTCCAACAGAATACTTAGTGACAATGCACTAAACAAATGAAAGGCAAACATTTCACTGGTTTAGGGTTCTATTAGCTGCACTAACTGTGAAGAAATAACCTTTCTTTTTCCAAAATATGTCCTCTTGGGACATAATGCAAACCACCCCACAAATCTGTGATTTTAGAAATTGCACATGGTATTTAGCAGTTTCATTCTTTCTAAATGTCAGCAGTGTGCCAACCAATACTCAGATTATAGAACTGGAGTACTCCAATATTAGAGATTTTTTTTTTTTGAGTTGGAGAATTTTTAAGGGAAAGTTTTTTTGTCCCAAACTCACATTAACTTATGGTGAAAAATGATTCTAGGATGTTTTCAGGAGATTGCCGCAATATTCTGATGGCCTAATTAATGACAAAAATCATTACTCTATTGTTGATTGCCTTTTTGAAATATTGATCTGGTTGTGTCTTATATTGTCATGGGTTTAGAAATACCTAAGATATTTGTTTTCTGTTTCATCATAACTTGATCTTCCACTTCATTTTAACAATGATTCCATAGTTTTAATTCCTTCTTCACATCAAGGATTGCCATAAGCCTTTAGAAAAGTAGGGAAATGAAACATGTATTTATCCATAGCATCACCCATTAGACTGTAGTCCATGCCACTTAAAATCCAGAAGCAGGCAGGCTGGGCGCAGTGGCTCAAGCCTGTAATCCCAGCACTTTGGGAGGCCGAGATGGGGGGATTGCCTGAGTCCATGAATTCAAGAACAGCCTGGGCAACTTGGTGAGACCTCATCTCTACAGTAAAATAAAAAAATAGCTGGGTGTGGTAGTGCATGCCTGTAGTTCCGGCGACTTGGAAGACTGAGGAGGAAGGATCGCCTTAGCCCTGCAGGTCGACGCTGGGGTGGACGTGAGCTTGCCACTGCACTCCAACCTGGGCAATGGAGTGAGACTCCGACTCAAAAAAAAAATCCAAAAGTAAATTAGAAAAATCACATCTGATTTATTAAGAAAATATTTGTTTAGAACAGCACAAGCTGGTGGAAAGAAAATTCTCCCTACAGCAGCCTCTCCACAGGTTCCCAACTCAATTCCTCCACCCCTTTGCCAGCACTTCTTAATTCTTCAACAGGATATCTAGTGACAAGCACTTAACCAATGAAAGACAACTGTCTCTCTGACTCCATGAGTGAATCTAATCATGTGGGGGAGGGGACTGGGGGTTGTTTCAGATGGGCATGCACATAGTTGAAAATCAACCTTCTGTTCCCCCCACCACACACACAAACCAGCAAACCCCGCATGTGACTGTGAATCAATGCTGTATAGATACCTTTATAGCATTGTGAATTTTCTTTCTTTTCTTTTCTTTTTTTGTTTTTTGAGCTGGAGTCTCACTCTGTCGCCCAGACTGGAGTGCAGTGGCCGCTCCCGGCCACCGCAGCCTCGACCTGCTGGGCTCCAGCGATCCTCCCACCTCAGCCTTCCAAGTAGCTGGAACTACAGGCGTGTGCTAATTAATCATGGGCCAATATAAAAAGGTTCACACAAGAGACATTTATGTACCTTTATAAAATTACTACTAAAAACATTTTGTGCTGTAACTTAATATTTCTTTAAAGTCTTTTGGATACATTCTTCTTAGATTTTAGCTCCAGGAACATTTGTATTTCCTAATTTAAAAAAAAAACACAAAAATTAAGAATATTAGAAACAAAATGAAAGAAATAGCACGGAACGAGGTGGAAAGCTCATCAAAGGTGGAGACCAATCATGTTTATGTTTTGCTTTGTGCCTTGGTTCTCAAAAAGCTTCGATTTATATTTCATATTAAATTTGCAGCACTAACTGGGCATGGTGGCTCACACCTGTAATCCCAGTACTTTGGGAGGCAGAGACAAGAGAATTGCCTGAGTCCAAGGATTTGAGACCAGCCTGGGTAGCTTAGCAAGACCTCATCTCCACAATAAATAAAAAAAAATTAGTTAGGCATAGTGGTACGTGCCTGTGGTTCTAGCTACTTGGAAGGCTGAGGAGGAAAGATCACCTGAGCCCAGCATGGTTGAGATTGCAGTGGCCATAATTGTGCTACTGCACCTCAGCCTGAGTGACAGAGTGAGACTCCTACTCAAAAAATGAATAAATAAAATTAAATAAAATAATAAATTGCAGCACTTATCTTTGTCTCAGGTTGCTGGTAAGAATGACCTATCTTTTAACTGCTTCCATTATTTGACACTTAATCTTTTGTTCTTAATTTAATGTTATTACATATGTCTTTTCTATTAAGCTCAGTCAAATTTATTACATATAAGAATCATAAATAATACAGTTAAAAATAACACAACTTCTGTTTGCTCCATTTAAGACTGCTCAAGTCTCAATATTTTTTGGACACTTCCTTTTTTATTATTCATCTCTAATTATTCATATACTCTGATTCTTTCTTAAAATATCTCTTTCCTTACTCTTACCAGCACCACTTTTCACTTATAGCATTCTAGTCTAAATTTTCCTCACTAATGAATTATTAAAAGTTTCCCTAATGGTATTTCTCTCCCCAACCTCTATTCTTGCCAATTTGTCTTACTTCCCCCATGCCCATAAATGGACATTGGTCACCACTGTGTTCCAGATGCTTTGCACTCATGATTTAGTGATGGTCAAGGTAGAACAGGAAAAGCATTAAATGAATCTACTATAACTGTGATGAGCACAGCAACAGAATGTATTGGGTACTCCTCTGATTTAATGAGAGGTTTGTCAGCCTCGGCACTGTTGACATTTTGTCCTGGATACTTCTATGTGGTGGGAGACTGTACTGTGTGCATTGTAAGATGTAGAATGTTTAGCAGTACCCTTGGCCTTTACCCACTACATGAGAGTAGCACTACTCAGCTGTGACACACAAATGTGTCTCCAGACAATGCCAAATGTTTCCTGGGATGCCAAATTGTCCCCTAGTTGGGAATCACTGCTTAACTCTAGTCTGACTAGGTTGGGGGTGAGTTTAGTGTGGAGACATTTAACTTGAGACTAGGCCATTTGGATCCAGAACTGAAGGATGAGTTGAACTTACTAAAAATTCATGTTGTGGGAGGAAGTGGGTAGGAAGCTTTGGGAACTGGGAGAGGTCTCAGTGTTCTAGGATAGGGGCCTAGTACCTGCAAAATCCTGTGGTTGAGAATGAACCTGGAGTCTTCCAGTAAGTGAAAGAGGGCCAGCATGAACTAGTACATAAAATGTTATTTGAGAATGGTTGCTGCCAAGTTTAAGAGGTGTACCTATCCTGCTGGCCTGTGGGGAACATGGTCAGAACCAAGAGCAATGGAAAACACTGAATGTTTTATAGCAGGAACATGATAAGATATTGAATTCAACCAGGGTAATGGTGGGAATTGGGATGAATGGGAAGATTGAGACAACAACATCTTTATTGAATGAGAGGGTGGGATCTGGCAGGTTTGTTGATGACAGCAATGGTAAGTGTAGAGGGTTATGGCTTAATGGCTTAAGCCTCAGAAACAAGGTATGCATGTCCATATGTATTATCTATACATATATTTTAACAAAAGGATTGATTTTGAGCATTGATCTTGGAAAGTCTTTATAAGATAATACCACTGACTCCTCTCAACCTTGAAATTCAAGAGAAAAGAAGGTGGCAGTGGTGCAGAGGCTACAACCTCCGCTGGAGAGGATCTCAGAGGAAGCATTCCTAAAGGAGATGAGTAGAGAGAAGCAACGTCTGTTGAAAAAGGTGAGGACATAAGGGAGCTTTCTCTTCAAGAAACTCCTGAGGTTACTGTTGAGAGCAGGAAAAGGGGATTAGAGGAAAAAGAGGTATAGATTGTTTTACGGGTGGCCATTTAGCTGTCTGGGGATTCTGTCCTTTTGGGCAATGAGCAAGAAGGGAAGACTGGGAATGTGGTCCATGGTGGATTTGTTCTGGGTGTCTTATGGGGGATAGTGGGTACTGGACCTAACAGGGAGACCTGGAGATTTTGGTGTCCTGAGATAAATCTTCCCAAACACCTTCTTTTATAATGTCACTCTCTAACCTCTTTATTTCTTTTTTATCCAGAAACCTGATGAACAAGAACATTTGGCCTAGCTTGGTCTTATTCTCATGCCTTGATTTTCCTCTCCTGCCTCCCATGCTTTCAATCTGGTTTTTCCTTCCCACCCATTTTTAATAGCCTAACTCATTCCCTGCCTCCTCCATGGCACCTCCCCAGATCAGTGTCTACAAATGCTGGCTGCTCTTCTTAATTGGCAATTAATTAAAAACTGCCTTGGGGCTTCTTTGCACGGATGTCTTGTATATTGTAAACTTTTCATGATCATGTGTAAATTTGTTGTTTCTAAAATTAAATAGCCAATTTTTTGAGTGCTGATTAGCTTCTTTGCCTCTTACCTCAAAAAGTCTAAAATGAGAGTCTACACACAAAAGTCACTTAACTATTTGTTTAATTAATGCATTGGTTAAGACATGTAAATCTTCTCCAGGAGAAATGCAGAGAAGTACTGGAGTCGGCATTATGTGGTGTGTGGACTCGAAGCGTGAATCTGCCTGAGCATTCACCTTTTGCTCATCTAATAGTGAATGCATTGTCCTTTGTCAAATGACTCAGATAGACACAGGTTGTCAACGTCAAGTCTTCAACCCTAGCAGCAGGGAGACAAGAGCAGCTCTGTGCATGGATGGAGTAAGTGGTCAGGAAGGCAGGGTAGGACCTGACCCCAGCCAGACTATCTGAGGGAGGACTGCAAGGACACTGAGACCAGGAGAAAGAACAGGAGGGTGAGAGGTGTCAAAAGGAGGTGACTAATATTCGACAATGCACCCTAAGTGTATGTTCTAAAGTTTAAATTGTGAACTGCTACAAGTAACATTTTAGAGAGAATGAACAGGTGTTCAGTTACCAATGAGCAGACTTTTACTTGCTGTAGTCACGATGAGGAAATACACCCTCTTCCCAAATTAACATTTCCAGACCCTTGGTGAAAGCAATGGGTATGAGGAAAAGGGAGTCTGGGTTCAGCAAAGGGAGAAAGAGTCCTGGTGTGTGAATATTTGCTTGACCCTTTTAAGCATTCTCAAACTGAAATGTGGCATTGCGTTTGTTTTGTAAAATGACAACAGTTTTGTCAACTGTCTTCCCCATTAGTACAAGGGATGATAGATCAATTTCCCCACCTTGTCTTTGTTTGGTTGCTCTTTGGCAATTGACAAATTTTCCAGTTCCCTTTGGGTAGGGGGCTGGGACAGCAGAGCTGTAAACCAGGAGCAAGCAACCCTGTTAACAATGGTCTGACTGATGCCAAGCGTGATGGGAGGATTATATCATCGTCTTTCCATATTACCTTTCTGTTATTCTAGCTCGTGTTCATTTTCATCCTTAAAAATAACATGGATGTGTGCTGAGTCCTTCAGCCAGCCTGAAACTGAGAACCTGTTGCTCACTGTTTTTAGAATCAAAGTTAGTTTTCCAGGTCTCATTGCCTTACTTGGGTTTTGGAGTCAAAATCCAAATCCAAACCTATGGCCTGCTCAGAAATACTACCAATTTGAAATAAGCTAATGCAATGTGTTGACTGTGCTTTTTATTTTCTGATGCTGTGATATCTTGGGGCCTTGCTGACTCTGGAAGGACTATTCCTCCAGAGGTTAGCTAATTCTTAGAGCAAACAGCACTCCTTCTAGTATGGCTTTCATATGCAAATCAACCAATCCAGAGCCCAAACCCCAACCCCAACCGCCTTCTTTCACTCCAGGTCTCCATCCACCTGCCTTAGTCACTCCAGGGGCAGGAAATAGACAATTGAACAGACACAACTGAACAGAGCCTGATGAAGTTATTCAAACTAGCACAACTTAAGCCTGTGTTCTCTGTCTCACCCATTTCTTTTCATGAAAAACATTGGCTCTTGCCCACATTTTCTTCTTGCTTCTGTGCTCCATAATTGACATGGGTGCTTCCCTGTGTGGCCCCTCATGGGTGTCATGCCCCTTTCTCTCAGAATCTGTGAGCAACAAAGTATCTTTTCAATGGCAGCCACCTTCTGATCTGTTGGTCTCACCATACCTGAATAATAATAAAACCTATATTTTACATCATGCAGCTATATTAATCCCACTTTTTTTCGTAACCTTATAGACATGTGGCCATCAATATCAGTTGACATCATAATTTGTGGGTTGTAGTCATCTTTCTTGGGCCACAAAGACTCATATTCCCAAACTTTCATGCACAAGCAAGTCACAGAAAACCTCGATGAATGTTTTATTTTAATTTATAGCAACTGCAACTCACTATGTAGATCACTTTAAAAAGCTCTGTACAACTATATTATAAGGTCTTTGAAGGCAGGATTAATGGCTATACGTGTGTGTGTGTGTGTGTGTGTGTGTGTGTGTGTGTGTGTGTGTATCAAAAAGAGCATGATAACGTCTTTGGCATTTCTGATGGGAAGTGAAGCTAGTATAGATTAAGCATCCTTTATCCTAACTGGTTGGGACTAAAAGTGTTTTGAATTTTTTTTGGAATATTTGCATATACATGATGAAATACTCTGGGGATAGGACCCAAGTCTAAACATGAAATTTATTGATTTTTATATATACTTTATGCACATAGACTGAAAGTAATTCAATACACTATTTTAAGTGATTTCGTGCATGAAACAAAGTTTGTGTTATTGAACCATCAGAAACCATCTAAGGCACCCACCCATGTGGACTATCTGGTTGTTTGGCATCACCATCATTCCTGATTCTGAATTTATATGCTACTGATAAACAATCCTTTTCTTACACTTATTCACACCTAAGTACTTAACAGTTAAATATAGGACGTATCACCAATACAGAAAAATAAAGCAATGTGTTCAGTGTAACTAAGCAGCACAGTTGTATCGCCAGCATACCTGTATCCGCTGTTAAATAACAGCAACAGCAAACAACAGTAGGCTTTTGTTCTCCACCTATGAGGCTATGTTTTGATTAAAAGGTTACTGGATATGGTATTTTATTTTTTTAGGTGAGAGGAAACATCAGAAGCAGTTGAAGAACTGGGAAGTAGGACCTCTAGGGATGAGGAGGCGTGCTGCTGGATGGTTTTTAAAAATGTTTCCTCCTGAGTCATTTGCCTGCCTCATTAGTGACAGTTTTTGTCTTAGAAGTCTCTTTTTATTTTATAAATTGACATGATTTCTTGTTCTGTCAGAAATGCACACTGCCTTCAAGAAGCTCACCACACATTTTCAACCATGTCGTCTGCAGGCACTTTTCCTGCAATGTTAACAAGGTCATCTTTATCATCACTATTTTCACGATCATCTGGATTCAGAACCATTACGATTGGAACCTCATTACTGATGTTAAACCTCTTCAATATCCACTTTGTCCAGCTTACTGACAGACTATGAAGGTATGTAATTTTGCATATGAAAAGAGGTCAGACATCATTATTTTTCTCACTTATCACACAAAATCCTTCAAAGTCATCACCTTGTTCATCATCATCACTGAACATAGTCTCAGGTCAGAGGTTATGCCAGGCATGTACAACTGTGTCTTTAGTCCCTGTGTTCCAAGTGTTGGCAGCGGCATATATAGTATATTTTATGCTAAACTTATTTTTGGGAAATTTCCACACCCATACCCATCTCTCTGTGCACTGCTGCTAGCATGATGTTTAAGAAAGTGTTTACTTTTTTACTTTTTGCATTTACTTTTCATTGACCTAAGGATATCCTGATCACATGACTGAATTAGTGAAGTCACAGTTGGGAGAAAGTACATGGGATAAACATCATTTTTGATGAGAATTTCAGCTGAAGGCTGAGCTGTTATCAAGGAGTAACAGAATCTTGCAGTTGTCATCCCTGCAATGAACACAAAGTGCTGGTACAAAATGTTTGTGAAACAAAACAGAAAAGATGTCTCTAGTGATGCATGCCTTTTTGTTAGTAAAATAATAGACTAGTAAGAAATTCACTCCTTGAAAACAATGAGGACACAAGCATTTGCCTATCATAGCAAGTTAACACTTAATTGTAGCTGATGCACTAGTCCAGTTATTTTTGTCCTTAGCATCCTTAAATCCTGTAGGGACTAGCACATCAGCCGTAATCAGTGTCTTTCTGGGGCAATAATGCTAAAACAGCAATGTTTCATCAGCATTATAGATTTGCTGTGGCATCAGATTTCCTTCAGTTTTGTATTTTGGCACACTTTGGATTTTGGATTTCCTGATGTTCAACCTATATGCACTTTTGGTTAAATAGTACTTACTTTCTACCTGAAAAGTATATTTTCAACTAATGGACAGATTTGGGAGGGATACATGTAAAATGGTAAGAGAAGATAGAGATACTTATTGACAAACAAGAGAACTAGCTAAACCAGTTCAGCCCTGTGGTCACTTAGATCGTTTTTTTTTTTTTTTTTTTTGAGTCAGAGTCTCACTCTGTTGCCCAGGCTGGAGTGCAGTGGCATGCTCACAGTTACCGCAGCCTCAACCTGCTGGGCTCAGGCAATCCTTCCACCTCAACCTTTCAAGTAGCTGGAACTATGGGCACGTACCACCACACCCAGCTAATTTTTTCATTTATTGTAGAGATGAGGTCTTGCCAAGTTGCCCAGGCTGGTCTCAAACCCATGGGCTCAGGCAATCCTCTCACCTTGGCCTCCCAAAGGTGGGATTATAGGCATGAACCACTGTACCCCGCCTCACTTAGATCATCTTTAAAATGATATCCCACTCTCCTATGATGTTAGTCACAGTAGGAGGAAACTCGTAGGTACCTGAGATAAGCCTCTTGTTGAACGTCTTTACTTGTACTTTTGAAATAGAACCCATGTGTTATGGTCTCCTCTATCAGTAACAAACCAAAGGTCACTTTAACTTTTAATCCCTGCTTGCATGGTAGGACCACATAACAGTCTCAAATACACCTCTGTTGCTTCTTGGAGTTCCTAAAGGTCATCTCTCACCAAACTAGTATGTCAGAAGCAGTTACCAGTGGCATATAATTGTTTTTCTCTGACTGGCTTCCACTAGCCCAGGTCTATGTCTATACAACCCACAGAGAAGCCTCATGACTGATAGTGTTCAGGACAGAACTTCTATAGACCGGCAACGAAGCTGTCTCTGGATACCCCCATGGTTGCCAGCTTTACAATGCCAGATCTAGGTTCCATGGAGAGGCAGAGAAAGTCACCTTCTACCACATTTCCACAGGGCCCAGAACTCTACAGAATCTCCTATAAACAGTTTGGCTTTAGGATTCATCACTCTAACCATAGAGGCTCATACCCAGGTGAAGGAGCCAGATGGCTGTGACTACCAGGCCACCTCCTCCTCATCTCTCTTTCCCCCAGCTCTAACCCATTTCTCTCCCCACTGAGCAACCAGTATATTCTGGTTGCAACACTCTCTCACACAAAGCAGTTTTTAAAGTATTGGAGTCCTGGTCTTTCCACACATGTCTATTTCACCACGGAGTTTTTGCTTTACCTGTTTTACCTTTACCTAAGAGGCCCCTTGGGATGGAATTTTCTGGAGTAAAGGAGCTCTGCTCCACTATTTGCAATTAAAATACAGCTCAGGGCTTTAAAATTACAGTTTTTCTTTTTCCTACTCTCTCCATCAAATCTTCAGAGCTCTTAGAGAAATTTCAAGTTCACGGCCTGACCAGGTGCTGCGGTTCTTGCCTGTAATCCCAGCACCTTGGGAGACTGAGACAGAAAAATTGTTCAAGTTCAGGAGTTTGATACCAGCGAAGGCAACATGGCAAGACTTCGTCTCTACAAAAAAAAAAAAAAGAAAGAAAAAAAAGAAAAAATAGCCAGGTGTGGTGATGGGTGCCTGTATTCCGAGCTACTCTGGAGGCTGAAGCAGAAGGATCACCTTTGCCTAGGAGGTTGAGGCTGTGGTGAGCTGTGATTGTGCTACTGCAATCCAGCCTGGGCAACAGAATGAGACCCTGACTCAAAAACAAACAAACAAATAAATAAAATAAGTAAACATAAAGTTCAAGGCTAAGACCATCTTTCTCTTCAGTTGTTTTTGCAATAAAGAACTTCCACTAGCACAGCAGCTTGCAACCCTGGCTGCACGTTAGAATCACTTATGGGAGAGGGCTTTAAAATATGTGTGTGACTGGGATTCACCTAGGACCATTTAAGTCAAGATCTGAGGGGGTGAGGCTCAGGGACCGATTTTTTTTTTTGAGGTGGAGTCTCACTCTGTCGCCCAGACTGGAGTGCAGTGGCCGCTCCCAGCCACCGCAGCCTCGACCTGCTGGGCTCCCGCCATCCTTCCGCCTCAGCTTCCCACTGTTGTAAGTACTTGACTGTGGAGTGGAGAACTTCAATTTGTTACTGATGGGGGCTCTTATACTCTGTCTTTTGTGAGACTTCAGAAATCACCAAATTTTTTCTTGTTTTATGTGTTAAGATTAACTCAATCTAGTCATTGCTAATTGCTATTCCCTGTGATATGTGCTGATTCTTGAAAGGTTTTGGGCTTGCTAGGGCAGCCACTTAGAGGTTATCTTCTAAATATTTTGCTGCTATTTGGAGAAATTATCTCCAGATGGGCTTCTGGTTGAAACACTTTGGTTTCCCATAGGTGTGGTTAATCAAGATATCAACATATTTGTTTTCTTTCTATTTCTGAAAAGAGTACTTTTCTTGAACTAGGTGAGTGTATATACTCAGAATAAATGATATACAATTCTAGAACAAGAGCTTAAGTTTAAAACAGAAACCTAGATACACTTTGACTGCATTCGTTAACCGTGAATTATTGTTAAACATTGCTTAATATAGTTATGGTTTCCTCATGCTTATACAGAATGAGCTCCCTTTGAATATCTCACTCAAAGGGGGTTGTATGCTACTCTTAGATTTTTTTCAAATTTCAAGAGCTTCACTAGGGGTCAAAACTCCTGAAGCCTTTTATTCAGACTTTAATCCTCCTAACAACTATTTAATACTTTCATAGAAAAGGCATCTGTTTGGCTTTTCAGTTTCTTATTACTTTGTTCCTATCTGATTTCAGCTGGAGAAAGCAGAAAACCACAGAGAAACGTGATATAGCTTTTGACCTTGGTGAAACTAGTCATTGATTCCCCTCTCATGGAAAATTGTCTTTGAGTATCCAGTTCATACTCCTTCTCATTTGGTATTTGCTATGTATTTATATGCATCAGTACTCTTGCCAATCAGATGCTACATAGAGGTGTAGATGGACACTGTTTCCTGCTTATGGTCTTAATTACAAAAGTCTCCATTTTCCAGGATACCATAATTAAACACAAGTTCTAAGAACTATATTTAACAATATATTTCCATTACAAAGTGGTTTCTTCATAGCCCAACAGAAATAAGACATCTTTTAAGAAACATACTATATCATAATGAAAGTTTTAAAATATTATACACATAAAAAGATATTTTGGAAATATCAAAATTTCTTTTTTTCCATTCTTTGGACCTACCTGAAATATTTAATAATGCTGTCATTGATCCAATCTAAAAATTAATTAATTTATAAAAGTTGACTTAATTGACAATAGACATGTAAAGAATTTTCCATGTTGTTATATCATTAAGGATTGTTAAATGTCCATGTCGGTAATGGAATATTATTCAGTATCTGCAGAAGAAAAGTATATATTTCAAGAAAGTATAAAGTTTAAAAAGGCACCATTGCAATTGCACATGCATTGAAGAGAAATATAAAAGTCTTAAGACAAGAATCAGTGTTACTTATTATCCCTTCGTATAATGAACAAAAGAGTGTTTTTACCATGTGAAGTCATGTTTTTTACTCATTAGAATAGGATAATTGTTTACATATTACAATAGTAGAAATTAAACAGGCTATCACTGACTACCTAGTGCACAGAATATACAACTCATTTTTGCTTGCATTTTTTCTATTCAGTTGTCTGAGCTATTGGTTTCCATAAAAAAGATCAGATGAGTCATATGGTCAATATAATTCTGCTCAAAACTGTTGTGACTATTATTTGATATAAATGAATTGTAATAAAATTTGTGCTTTCCAACAATTTCAGGGTGCAACTCACTTTAAACTTGCACCAAGAGGTGCAGCCTCTTATATTTTTACCAAGTCCCCACCAGTCACAACATAATCTCATTGTATGAATTGTGTTCTTCATATTTTTTAGTCAAACATGCTTATAAGAATTGTTTTTGAGGGTGTACTACTTGTAAAGCTAGATGTCCTATAGAGTCAAAGATGACGAGTGAAACAAAATTTCTCACCACAAGTAGATTATGTTCTAGTGTGAGAAATGAGATAGATCTACTTTTAATGGCAATAAGGAAAATATGTCAAATACAATAAGAAAAAATGAAGTAAAGCTGATAGTTGTTTAAAGGAAAGAAAAATAACTGCCTTGGGAACTGAGCCAGATCTAATGGAAGAAGTGATACGTCATTCGTTCTTGCATTCATTCACTCAAGAAATAAAGGCAATGAGTATGGCATAAGATTCAAGGAGCTGGGCAAGGAAGAACAGGTTGTCAGTAAGGTCGAGGGAAGCCTTCCAAGGAAAAATAAACGTGAAGAAGTACTCCTGAAGGAACATAAATCTGAATGATGATAATTAGATTTTTAAAGTTTCTTAATGGTTCAGGGTTATTTGGTCAATTTTACTTTTTAAAGTCAAGTTTATTGATGTAAAATTCACATACAATGAAATTCATCTTGTAAAATGTATAATTTGATGAATTTTGACAAACGTATACAGTCATGTAATCACCACCACAATCAAGTTTTTAAAAGTTTCATTGCCCCTCAAGTTGTCTCATGCATCTTTGTGATTAATTTTCTTATGTCCTGCCCCTGACAATCACTGAACTGTTTCTGTGATCCATATTTTTGTTCCTTTTTCCTCAGCAGTTTTTTTTAATTGCTCAATACTGTTTCATTGTTTAGCTCTACTACAATTTATTTATCAATTCATCAGTTGATAGACATTTGGATTGTTTGTAGTTTGTTAGTATCATAAATATAGCCGGTATAAACACTCAAGTGCAAGTTTGTGGGTGAATATATATTTTAATTTCTCTTGAGTAATTATCTAGTGAGTGGAAACATTGGACTGTATGGTAGTATGTATTTAATTTTACAAAAAAAATTGAACAGTTGTCCAAAGTGGTGGTACCATTTTACATTTTTATCAGTTATGTATGAGAGTTCCAGTTTCTCTACATCATCAGAAGCACTTTGTATTGTTAGTATGCTGTAGTCATTTTAGCAGTTGTAAAGTGATATCTTGTGGTTTCAGTTTGCATTTCCCTGTATGACTATATTATATTGAGCAACTATTCTTGTTCATGTTCTTACTGACCATCTGTGTATCTTCTTTGGTGAAGTATTGTTCAAATAATTTTCTTATTTTTATTGGGTTATTTGTTGTAGGATATTTTATGTATATATTTTGGATATAGATGCTTTATCAGATATGCATTTTGCAAATATTTTCTCTCAGGCTGTGACTTGTCTTTTCGTTTTCTTAACAGAAATTTTGAAGAATGTCTGCTTTTCAAAAGAAATAAATACACAAACAAAATAAACATTTAGTGATATGCAGATAATGAAAATACTGGAAAGCAAATAGGTGGCTACCTTAGACTGGAGAGTTAAAGCAGGTCTCTATGTGGAAATTATTTGAACCAGGGAAAATAGTATTTGGGTAGTGGTAACAGAAGGCCCTGAGATGGTATCATGGTGAATTTTAGGTGACAACTTGACTGGATTAAGGGATACCTAGAGAGATGGTAAAGCATAATTTCTGGGTGTCTGTGAGGGTGTTTCCACAGGAGATTGGTGTGTAAGTTGGTGGGGGAGATCTACTGTCACCTGGTGTGGGTGGATTCCATCCAGTTGGCTGAGGGCCTACGTTGAAATAAAAGAGATAGGAAAAGCAAATTTTCCCTCTCCTTGAGCTAGGACATCCTTCTCCTGCTTTGGATGCCAAAACTCAAGGTTCTCTGGCCTTTGGACTCTGTACCTTGCACCAGTGGCCCCTGGTTTCTCCAACCTTTGACCTCAGACTGAGAGTTACAACATAGACTTCCCTGGTTGTAAGGCTTTTAGACTTAGATTGAGCCACACTACCAGCTTTCATTGGTCTCCTGCTTGCAGATAACCTATTATGGAAATTCCCAACCTGCATAATCCTGTGTGCCAATTTTCCTAATAAATCTCCAATCATTTGATCATTTATCACCTGTCTGTCTGTCTTCCTATCTGTTTGTTCATCTTTCTGTTCATTCATCCATCTTATAGGTTTTTCTCTCTGAAGAACCCTGACGAATTTGTACAACTTAGCATGTTTGAGATGCAGTAAGAAGATAAGTGTAACTGACACACAGTTGTCAAGAGCAGTGTGGTAAATTATAATGTTGGAAAGTAAGTTGGGGACTTGATATTATAGACTTACTATTCTAGGCTACAATAAGGTTTTTAAGTTTTATTTTTATTATGATGACAAATCATTGGTGAGTTTTAAGCAAGGATTTATATGATCTGATATATTTTATGAAAGCATAATAGTTCCTGAGTGGAAAACAAATCATAGAGAACAAAGAATAGAAGCTAAAAATCTAGTGAGAAAGTGCTGGAAGTAGTCCAAATGAGTGAGGATGGTGACTTGGCCTAGGATAGTTATAGTTGAGATGGAGCAAGGTGAAAAGAATTTTGGTTTTGAAGGTAGACCCAATAGGATTTCTTGTTGAATTGGTAATGGGGGAATAAGAAAAAGGGATTAAAAATAACTCCTAGTTTTTTTTAAATTTGAAACTTGAATGAAAGAGTCTACCATTTTATGAAGTCATGAATTGGTAAGAATTAAATAAGATGCCTATTTGATATACAAAAAATATGTCAATCAAACAATTGGATATACAAGTCAGGAGTCTTGGGGAAAAATTAGAATCGGAGAATCAAATTTAGAAGTTTTAAGCACACTGATAGGATTTAAAGCCCTGAGATAAATGGAGTCACCTAGTGAGAATGTATGACCAGAGTAAAGAGACCAGTAGACAGCCTTAGAGAGTCCAGTGGTTAACTGATTATCAGATGAGGAAAAATCAGCAAAGAATAAGTGAGAAGGAAAGCCATTGCTCTAATGATCACTTATCATACTGGACTACAATGTTGTGATGTTCTTAGAAACTACTGTAACATAAAAATAAATTTTCATCCCTTTGTGACCTTGCCAATTTACTTCAGACTGATAAACCTTTTTTTGACGATTACTCTTCATCCAAGATATTAGTTATTAATTTGCTGTTGATAACTTACATTGTATCAATAGAATAGATTTCTCTTCTTGTTGAAGCAGACTAAAAAGGCTTAATTAATTAGACAAAGATGCTCACTATCACCACTTCTATTCAACACTGTGCAATGAATCTTAATGTCATAAGACAAGAAAATAAATAAAATAAAAATTTTATTTAAAAAGTATGAAATTTGAAAAGGAAGAAACAAAATGATTAGTATTTTCAAATGATGTAACTGGCTAAATAGACTATACCACATGAGTAACAAATTGTTGGCAGAGTTTAACAGAGTATTGGGCATAGAGAAATATACAAATTGAAGTGCATTTCTGTGCAGCAGCACAAACAGAATATATATTTAAAAATACAAAAATCTTACAATAGAATCAACAAAAATGTATTTAGCAATAACTCAAACAAAAGATTACAAGTCTTTTAAGGATAAAACTTCAAAATGTATAAAGGTATCAGCCCTTTTCAAACTGATTTACAGATTCCATTCCAAAACTCAACTGTTTTCTTTTTTTTGAAGAACTTGATTAACTGGTTCTAAAATATATATGCAGGAGCAAATGCCCAGTATAGCCAGCCTATTCTTAAAGTAGAATAAGGTGGGCATATTTGTGCTAATAGTTATTAACATTTATTATAAAGCTATGGAAATTAAAAGAGTATATTACTGTCAAGAATGAATATATTAACCTGGACATATCAGAAAACCCAGAAACAAATCCAGTACATATGAAAATTTGTTATATGATAAAGGTGACATTACATATCACTGGGAAAATGATGAACTATTACACATGGAAACAATGAAATTGGATTCTTTACACAAAGCACAAAATTCAATTTGAGAGTCATTAAAAACTTGGATATCAAATGAAAAACTTCAAACTGTTTAAAAGTATAAGAGAATGCCTTTATGACGTTGTTATAGGGAAGGATTTCTCAAATGTGATACAAAACCACTAACTATTAAAAAAGGAAAGCAGGGAACATTAAAATTAAAAATGCTTGTGCATCAGAAGACACTATAAAGACAGAAAAATATGGACTATAAACTTGGAGGACATATTTGTAACATGTAACGTATAAGACATTGCATTGCCAAGAAATTGACATCACAAACCATCAAGTTAGAAAATCGCATTCTTTTCTTTTTTCTTAACTTTTAAATTTTGTATTTTAAAATTGTAGGGTACAGTTCAGGGTTAAGTATACAAATATCCATTATGCAGCTACCCTTGTTGATGAGGTGTGCCCCCCTTCCCCAGCAGATTCTCACTACTACCAATACCACCTCACACCCCACCCCCCTGCAGTAGCAGTTTCCCACTACTGTCAATCCTTTTCTTTTTTTCTTTTTTTTATTAATCAATATTTTTTATTATGGTTTTGTGGGGTACAGTTAAGGGTTAGGTGTACAATTATGTTTCATTCAGGCACCCTGTTGATAAGAGGTGTTTTCCCATCCTCAGACAGATATTTGCTACTGATAATCCCATCCCCCTCCCCCCCATAGTTTCTCAGTACTGTC
>NW_007232800.1:71983-101193 GCF_000164805.1 Carlito syrichta | reverse complement strand
GAGTGTAGCTTTATAGTAAAGTTTGAAGTCTGGTAATGTGATACCACCTGCTTTGTTTTTTTTGCTGAGGATTGTTCTGGCTATTCTTGGACATTTGTGTTTCCATATGAATTCCTGTGTTGTTTTTTCTAGGTCTGAAAAGAATGTTGTTGGTAATTTAATGGGTATTGCATTGAATTTGTAGATTGCTTTAGGTAAGATGGACATCTTCACAATGTTGATTCTTCCAATCCATGAGCATGGGATATTTTTCCACTTGTTCATGTCAGCTTTGATTTCTTTGAGCAGTGTTTTGTAATTTTCATTGTAAAGGTCTTTCACGTCTCTGGTTAGGAAAATGCCAAGGTATTTCATTTTTTTTTTTTTTTTGTGGCTATTGTGAATGGAATTGTGTTTTTTATTTGGGTTTCTGTTTGTTTATTATTGGTGTAGAGAAATGCGATTGTCTTTTGTACATTTATTTTGTATCCTGAGACTTTGCCAAAGGCCTTTATCAATGTAAGGAGGCTTTTGACAGATTCTCTTGGGTTTTTAAGGTACACAATCATATCATCTGCGTAGAGAGATAACTTGACTTCCTCTTTTCCTATTTGAATACTTCTGATTGCCTCCTCTTCTCTGGTCAATCTTTTTCTTATAGTATTACGATAGTTGTTCAACATCCACTTATGAGTGAGAACATGTGATACTCAGCAGTCATAAAGAAGAACAAAATCATGAACTTCACAGCAACATTCTTTTCTAAGTAGATGACAGTCTCTGAATTTAAGAATGTTCTTTTAGGGAACACTTCTACACTGTTGGTGGGAGTGTAAACTAGTGCAACCTCTGTGGAAAGCAGTGTGGCGATTCCTAAAAGCTCTAAAAATTGACCTTCCATATGACCCTGCAATCCCCCTACTGGGAATATACCCTGAAGAACACAAATCACTCTATAAAAAAGATACCTGCACACGTATGTTTATCGCAGCATTGTTCACAATAGCAAGAACCTGGAAACAACCATGCTGCCCATCAAAAGAGGACTGGATTAAAAAAATGTGGTACATATACACGATGGAATACTACGCAGCCATAAAAAAGAACAAAATCATGAATTTCGCTGCAACCTGGATGGAACTAGAGTCTATAATACTGAGTGACCTCTCACAAAAACAAAAATCCGAATATCACATGTTCTCACTCATATAATGGACCTTGAACATCCAATGCAATACTATGAGAAAATGACGGATGGTACTGGGAAACTATGGGGGGAGGGAGATGGGATTAACAGTAGCAAATATCTGTCGGGGGATGGGAAAACACTTCTTATCTACAGGGTGCCTGAATGAAACGTCATTGTACACCTAACCCTTAACTGTACCCCACAAAACCATAATAAAAAATACTGATTAATGAAAAAAAAAAAAAAAAAAGAATGTTCTTTTAGAAATTGTCAGCCTGAAATCCCATGCTTTGGGAGGCCAAGGTGAGTGGATTGCCTGAGCCTGCGAGTTCGGTACCTGCCTGGGCAACTTGGCGAGACCTCATCTCAAAAATTAGCCGGGCGTGGTAGCGCACGCCTGTAGTTACAGCTACTTGGAAGGCTGAGGCGGAAGGATGGCCGGAGCCCAGCAGGTTGAGGCTGCGGTGGCTGGGAGTGGCCACTGCACTCCAGTCTGGGAGATGGAGTGAGACTCCAACTCACAAAAAGAAAAGAAAAGAAAAGAAAAGAAATTGTGCAACATGAGGACATTGTCTAGAATGTATAAAGACCTCTTATAAGTAATAAAAAGACAAACCAAGTAGAGCAGGCATAAAAGACTTGAACATATTTCAAGAAAGAGCAAATACAAATGGCCTACACACATTATAATAAGTAATTAGGAGAATGTACATTATGATCACAAAAAGATGTTAATTCATACTGATCTGAGTGGGTTTTTGTTTTTGTTTGGAATCTCACTCTGTCGCCCAGACTGGAGGGCAGCGGCATGATCACAGCTTACTGAAACTTCAAACTCCTAGGCTTAGGCCATCTCCAACCTTTGTCTCTCAAGTAACTCTCAATGCACCACCATGCCTGGCTACATTTTTTTGAATTTTTTTTGTAGAGACGAGGTCTCATTATGTTGTCTAGCCTGGCAATTGGCAAAATTTGAGCAAACTGACAGTACTAACAGATGATAAGGATACAGATTCATTGGATTATATGCTACTGCAAGAGTTAAAATTGCTATAACTATTTGAAAAATACCCTGTCATTTTCAGTACAGGTGGATGTGGTCATTCTACAAGAAACATGCATGTGCAGGTATCTTTTTTGTAGAATGACTTGAGTTCCTCCAGTTATATTCTCAGAAGGGGGATTGCTGGGTAGTATGGCAGATCAATTTCTAGTTCTTTTAAATATTGCCACTCTGTTTTTCCATAGAGGTTGAACTGATTTACACTCTTACCAACAGTATAGAAGTGTGTCATTTTCTCTGCATCCTCACCAGTGTCTGCTGTTTTTTGATTTATTAATGATGGCTGTTCTTACTGGAGTTAGGGGGTATCTCAATGTGGTTTTGATTTGCATTTCCCTGATGATTAGTGAGGTTGAGCATTTTTTCATGTATCTGTTGATGGTTCATTTGTCTTCTGTTGAAAAGTGTTTATTCATGTCTTTTTCCCACTTTTTAATAGGGCTGATTATTTTTTTTACTTTCAACTCATTTGAGTTCCTTGTGATCCTGAATGTTAGGTCTTTGTCAAATATACAGTTAACAAATACTTTTTTTCCTATTTTACAGATTGTCTTTGCGCTTTCTTGATGGTTGTTTTTTATCTGTGTCTTTAGTAACACCCATTTTGGTTGTCTATCTTGTTCCAAGTTTTCAGTTTTGTTCCATATCATAAAAGTTATATTTCCAAGACACTTCTGGTTAAGGAGGGGGTCTTTGACCAAATATTTAGGTAGCTTTCATTGAAATCATAGGTTTCAGTTGAGCACATGCAGTGTTGGAAAACTACCTACCTCATGAAGGTGGCGTGTCTTTCCGGAAAGGTGTGATGATTAGAAAAGTCTTCCATTACCTGAACTAAACATCAAATGTTATTCTTTTATCTTCTAGTATTTTTACTTGGAACTAAATCTATTCCTTCATATAAAGTCCAAGGGCAAGGACCTGGTCAGTCTTGCTCCCGCTGTTGTCCCCACCTGGGTACATTGTCTGGGAAGTGTAGCACTGAAGAAATGCTTGTTGAATAAACACATAAGAGCCCTTAAACATTTGAAGATGGTCATCCTTTTCCTTGGAACTTTCTCTTCTGCCGTCTATCTTCAACAGTTATGTACACGACAACAGTTAAATAAAGCAGGAGAAAGCATGCTTACTGGGTAAAACTACTTTGTTGTTCCCAGTCCCTGAGTCAGCAGGGTATGACCAGAACAAATAATTTTTGCAGGGGATTTTTTTCTGTATATGTACAGACAGCATTGTGTGTGTGTGTATGGATTTAATGTTCCTCATAAAACTCTTTTACCCCACTAATAGTTTAGAAAGCTAAAACCTGAAAAATGATTAGCTTGAGATTAGACATCCAGGGAGTGACAAAACATGTGAATGTTGCTTTATAAGCTCATATTGTATCTACCAAGTTCTAAAATCAGCCACTCAATAATGTCTATTAAAGATTGAGTAAAAAAGATCCACCCTCATCAATGTGGGTGGAAATCATTTAATTGGTCCAAGGCCTGAATAGAACAAAAGGTAGAGGAAGGTCAAATTCTTTCTTACTCTTGAGCCGGAACATCCATCTTCTCCTGCCCTCAGACATTGGAGTGCCAGGTTCTCAGACTTTTGACCTCAGACTCGGAGCCTGGTTTTTAGGCTTTCGGACTCAGTCTGAATTTTACCAATGTTTTCCTGGTTCTCCAGCTTGTAGATAGCATATTATGAGATTTCTTAGCCTCCATAATTGCATTCTTAGCCTCCATAATTACTAATTCCCAAATCTCCTCTTATATATTTATATATATATGCTTTTCAGTTCTGTTTCTCTGGAGAAACCTAAGACAGGCTGCTAACTTGGATTATTGTAACTTACCTGGTCCATCACTTCCTCTGAGTTCACTCTGACTCTCCTTATTTCCTATTTGTATGAGGGGCTAAGGAGGAAGTACAGAGTGTCAGGTCATGCTAGATGAAGCATCCAAGCTAGGCAAGGAGATCTCTTTTGTGATCAAGGTCCCACCTAGTTCATTCTTCAGTGTCAGGGAAATAAACATTTTCCTCCTTTCTTTCTTTTCCAGGAATTTACCAGATTGAGTTTGCAATGGCTTCCTCATTATCTGTTATGGTCTCTGAAGAAGGATGAGGTGGAGTTCTGTGGAACAGAAAATGCTGGCTCAAAATTCCCGGACCCCAGGGTGACCAAGAACCCCAGCCTCTGCAATTCTCCACCCAATCTCCATCTCAGCCCTCATCCTCACGCCTAGGCTGAATAAGCAGTATACCTCGGCTTGGAGATTTCACACTCACACACTGGACTTTGTGTCAAGGAGGGAGGTAGTGACTATAGGAAGCATTAATTTGGAGGTTTATAAAATGTTTTAGACCATGGGAATAGAGCAAATATTATACTGTATATGTCTATTAATCAAATTTCAGAGGCTTGACTTTCAAACTTTTCTCAGGAATGTGTTATATAGAAAAGTGGGAGTATTCTTATAAAAGAAAATTTAAAGCAAAAATCCCCGAGTCCTATGCAACTGAATAAAAATACCCTATTTTACAGGACAATATGAAAAACCTCTTAAGTAAACAGTATCCTGTAAGTGTATGGGGGGAACAAATAACAAGCTCTAAAAATGTCTTTGCATTTGAAAAGTAAAAGATATTATGCACATGCTCTTTTCTTGAGCATGGAAGTATATGGTTTCCTAAAATTCTGTGAACTTCACATGAGCTGGCTCTCTAAAGCATAAAATAACCCTTTTTCTTCCCTCGTCTGTGGTGCCTTGGTAATCCACAAGAAAATACACTCAACTTCAGTGTAGAAATGATCTTCTGAACTTTCCAAGCCTCTCCAGAGGTTTGGCTAAAGTAACAGCCTGTCACACAAAAGAAAGGTATTCTCCTCATTTGAGAGGAATTTAAATGTCATTAAAAAAAAAAAACGAGTCCTTCCTAAACAGTCTTGTGGTCTGAGCTTTTTGCTTGTGGTGCATGCTGCTCTTAAAAGTAGCTTGGTTTTATTATATGTAAAAAACAATCTTCCAAGGAAAATAATAAATACATTTCTAATTTTGTACTTGTGGAATCATTCCATTGGAAAAAATTATGCAAAACCCTGGGACAGGTATCCAAAAACAGCTGGAAGTCCAGAGCATGGGGAAAGCACTCAGCCTGGATGTTTTGTCTGCAGAATCTGAACTCCTTTAATTTTATTCTTTCTAAATTTTGTTAGAGTCATCTCTATTTTCTTCAATCTTTCCTTGGAGAAATTCACTTTTAAAAACTTGGTTAAGGATTATTTTTGTAGGCCTGCTCAATAGAATCTTGAGTAATTGATACAGAAAAATCCTTTTTACTCACTTATCTAGATATTTGCCCAATATTCCACTCCAGTTTTTTCTTCATCTTTATGGGGCTATAGGCTGTTTTGAAAATATGAAGAAGGCTGTGATCCATCTCTCCAGGAATTTTTTTATAGGTGCATGTAATTTAAAGGCTATTGTGGTCCTCAAATTAGGCTTCTATTTCTACACAGAGAATAAAGTTAAGAAACAGATTGTGCGTCTGTAGTGACTTTGTGGTTTCGGTATCTGCACCCCCCTCCCCCCCCCCCGCCTTTTTTTCTCTTTCTCTTGTCATTTCCTAGCTGTGCTGGTTATCAGTGTATTGTCTCTCAGTTTCAAATCCATTCTTCTTTGCCGTGCTTTGTGATTTTAGAGTTGGACTTCATAAAATATCTGCTTTGCCAGCTGGCTCAGTGTCAGATTCTATCCATAGAGGTGACTGGAGGGAGGCTTTCAGGCATAGCTTCTTTCTGCTTCTGGAGTGCTTTATGTTTTCTTCCCGTGGTGTGGCTGATGTAGTGTTTGAGAGGCCTGGTGGCATTCATTCTCTAGTGAACCTGTCTGTCCCCCAGCTGACAGCTTCCTGCCGACCAGACCCAGTCTGCTGGCACTCCAGCAAACTTTGAGTCCCTCCAGCAGGCCACAGCTACTGGCTCCTCAGCATGGTCTGATTTGTAGCCTGTGGGGTAGGGAGTCCTCCTTCAGGTTCTTGGTATGCTCCTTAGGTGCTATCTCTCTGCCCAAGAAATGGTAGTTCTGCATTTGTCCTTCCTGTATTCTTCAGAGTTTGTTTTTTTTTTAATCCCTTTTAGTAATCAGCTTTAATTACATAACTCATTACATGAACATTTTCCTGTTCAAATTACTAGTGCAGTGTCCATCTTCTCACTGAACCCTGGTATTTGATTTCAGCTTCAAGGACTTCTCCATTTTCAAACACTATTATTTAGGTTACTAGTATCGAAAATCTTCTTCCCACCCCTTTTAATAATAAGCGTTGGCAGCAATTTGTGACAGGCACTGATATCTAATTTCCTTCTACACTAAGGTACCTGGAAGGATTCCCTTGCAGTTAGGCATACCTCCACAAGTGGTGCATGTTGTTTCCACGAGGAAGCATTACTCTCCAAACACTTACACTTGTATTTGGTTGGCTATTAACTAATCTCTGTTAAGTTAATTACCAATATCTAAGGCATGGGTCAGGGATAGCCAGTGAGGGGTCTAAAGAACAAGAAGCATTAGATATGAAAATGTTTGGGGTCAAAATAATCGCTTAATGCTGCATTAAACAGTTTTCTTTTTCTTTTGCAGAGATTCTGAATGTATTCAATATGCTGATAGTAACGTCAGTCTCTTCGAAGGGGGCATTTTTCAAGCTTTTTTGACCAGAGAGCCCATAATTGTTGGGGCAAGTGAAAAATAAGTGAAAGTTGGGCCCTAGCAATTAAATACTTTCAATTAAATGACATTGATCACTTCCACTCACAAGCTTACCTTCTAAGGAAGCCTTCCAGATACCTTGAAGGAAAGGGGAACTGGTTATGACAAAGCAATGTCTGCTACAAACTGCTATCAAATTCATTAAAACAATAACAACAGCAGTAGCAAACAAAAATGGAATTTGGTGATGCTGCTAGCCTAAAGTATATTGTTCAACAATAGAAAAGTCACTGAGAGGCTGGGTTCAGGGGCTCAACCTGTAATATCAGCACTTTGGGAGGCCGAGGAGAATGGTTTGCCTGAGTCCATGGGTTTAAGACCAGCCCCGGCAACTTGACGAGAACTGGGCTCTACAATAAAAATAAAAAGTTAGCTGGATGTGGTGTAGTTCCTGCTACTTGGAAGGCTGAGGTGGAAGGATTGCCGAAGCCCAGCAGGTTGATGCTGGGGTGGCCATGAGCGTGCCACTGCACACCAGTCTAGGCAATAAAGTGAGACTCCAACTCAAAAAAAAAAAAAAGAAAAGAAAAGAAAAAGAAAAGTCACTGAGGTTAAAATTAAGTGGCTGATCATCTTATTAGCTCTATTAGGTGGTTTGTGTTATCTATACGTAGGATACCCCAATAGACATGTATTACTATATTTTTGGTCATGTCAGGGGATTAGATGCTTTATCTCAGAAAGTTATCAAAAAGAGAGATTTAATTCTTTTTGTATTGAGACTATTGCATATTCTTAGCTGTGATTAATGTCTGAAAACCTTAAAAATTAATGACAGGGGTTTTAAATGCTTTACATCAGATATGTTTAGAACAGTCCTCAATTTCTTTAGGTCTTGTTATTATTATTATTTTTTCCCAGAAAGCGGTGTTTATTAAGAAGGCAGAGATGCTCCCAAGCAGGCGGCCCAAAAGAGGGTTGCCCCAATTTTGTTATATTTTATGGAATTCCTACCCTTGACATTTTAATCTTTGTATTAGAATTATGCTTTTTGCTTTAATAATAAGTACATTGAACATGTACCACTGGCATTCAGGGCCTGAAGTAGAAGGTAATTGAAGGGATCTTGGAAACTAGAAACCAATTATTTTAATAGTTAATAAAATTATAATATTGGTAAAATTCTTTAACCCTTCTAGCCTTGTTTTCTCCTAGAAAAATAGTGAATTTGTAATAAGTGGTTTTTATGATCCTACAGTTTTTAATGCAGATATTTTACAGTTTAAATTCCATATCCTCTGTAGAAATGATCTCATAATCAGTGTGATAGCTCACATACTTTGTGATTTATTTAGTTACTCATCAAATATTTAATGAGCAACTACAGAGCTCTGGATAAATTATACTGGATTTATGAAATGAAGAAGCTCATAGGCTAGTACTATGCTCTAAGATACTTTTCTAATGATGTAGGTCCTTGTAGAACAGACTATATCTATGCCAAAAATCCCTGTTTTCTGTTGAAGTGTGATAGGGATAGAAGGTGGCTACTAATAATACATATTCACAAAGAGCTAGGGAGATTCCATTTGGTTCACTAACTGGGAGCTTTTGCTTTCAACAACTTGAATGAAAGTCCAGTGTTGACAATACATTTGAACAAAGAGAAACGGGATTATGAGTCTTTAAATTGGTAGCAGTTACCACAATAAAATATTAACCTATTTTCAATAATCAAAATATTATCAGAATTCATAAACACTTGCAGAACAATTTTCTTAAACACAGGACTAAGAAATTTATGATGGTGATAAGATGGCAGTTGTTTGTCAATACTTGCTAATAAAGACTTGCTAATGAAAAATTTCATGTTTCAATTTTTTAAAAATAGTCAATCATCTTAATTAGACAAGTGACTCAGCTGATAAAAAGGAAATGACTCTGATGATGAAAAGGACAATACATTTCTTCACTTGACAGAATTGAAAGTGTTAGGCTGGGAAACGGGCTAGAAGCATTTTCCCAGGGAGATGATTGTCAAATACTTGGGATTTGTTTCTTTGAAAGAATATGGAAGAAGTTGCTGCACTCATGTTTCTAAGGATGGGATTCATGTGATCACTTGTTTTGCATCAAATCTGTTTTATTTAAACTTCTGTGTTAGATAATAGGCATTTGCAAAGTACTACCTGACAAATGAGACTTACCTCTCCCACCCCTGTATTTTCCCCCTCCCAAAGACAATAAAGGCAGACTCCAGAGAAGACTTGGAAATGATTGCTTAAAACAAGGGCACTCACTGGTAGATACAGATAGAACAGGGTTCGGGTAGATAGATACCAGATTCCCACATGTGGAGCAGAACTGTCCCATACCTATGCTGGGAAGGTAACATTCCTTAGGCACCATGGATCAACCCTCTGAACTCACCTTAGGCCATTATCTGTACGTATTAAGGATTCTGTGCACATGATATACACACTACATAGGTGCTACATAGAGAAAAACAGAGAAGTAATCCCAACTCCACCCCAGCTTTACTAATTGTTCAGTCAATAACTTATTGAATATAGGACTTCAACTGAAACTGAAACTGAAAGTCTTAAGAACTGAAACTATGAAATTACTAAAAGAAAACATTGGGGAAACACCACAGGACATGGATGTGCTAAGATTTTTTTTTTTTTAGTAAGACCTCAAAAATACATGCAATAAAAGCAGAAATAGACAAATGAAATTATTTCAAGCTAAAAAGCTTCTGCATAGTAAAGACAATAATTAACAGAGTGAAAATTCGACCTACAGAATGGGAGAAATATTTGAAAACTGCATCTGACAAGAGATTAACATCCAGAATATATAAGGAACTCAACTCAATAACAAATGATAATAGTAATTTGGTTAAAAATGGGCAAATGATCTGAAAAAAATTTTCCAAAAAAGTCATACAAGTGACATCAGGTGTAAGAACATATGCTCAACATCACTAATCACCAGTGAAGTGCAAATCAGAACCACAATGGGATATTATCTCACCCCAGTTAAAATGGCTATTATCAAAAAGACAAAAAATACCAAAGACCAGTAGGAATGTGGAAAAAGGGGTACTTATACACTGTTGGTAGGAATATAAATTATCGCAGTCATATGGACAATATTATGAAGGTTCTTCAAAAAATTAAAAATAGAACTACCATGTGATTCACCAGTTGGACTACTGGGTATGTACCCAAAGGAAATAAAATCAGTACGTTGAAGAGATATTTGCACAATCATGTTTATTGCAGCACTATTTACAATAGCCAAGATATGGAAACGACCTAAGTGTCCATCAGTGGATGAATGAATAAATGGATAAGTAAAATGTGATATGAATACACAGTGGAATACAATTCAGTCATAAAACAAGAATGAAATTCATGTTGCAACAACATGGATGAACTTAAAGGACATTATGTTAAGTGACATAAACTAAGCGCAAAAGACAAATATCACATGATCTCACTCATGAAATATACAAAAGTAGAAGTAGACAGTAGGGGCAACTCCTTCAGGTCCCCTCCCACTGTGGGAACTTTTCTGTCCTCTCAATAAATCTTGCTTTCTAAAAAAACAAAACAAACAAACAAAAAAACAACAAAGAAGTAGAGAGTAGAATATTGGTAAACAGAGACTAGAAAAGGAACAGAAAATGGGGGATGAAAAGAAGTTGTTTAAGGAGTATAAAAATATAGTTAGATAGAAATAATAAGTTCTAGTATTTGATGGTACAGTAGAGAAATTATAGTTAAAAGTAATTTATTGTATATGAAAAAATAGCTAAAGAGAAGAATTATATTGTTCTCTAAATACACAGAAAAGATAAATGTTTGAGGTGTTGGCTATCCCAATTACCCTGATCCGGTTGTTATATATTATGTACTGGAATCAGAATATTGTATGTACCCCTAAAATATGTATAGCTATTTGCATATCAATTTAAAAATAAAAATGAATTAAAAATATAAATGAAAGAAAAGAACATTTAGTGGGCTAGATATACAGATCTTGAGCTTTTTTGGAATGTAGTATCCACATTAGCAGAATGTATGAACAGGGATAGAGAAATGTGAAGAGTTAGAAGGGACTGTCTCCCCTACTGGAGCTCTATCTTTGGCTTCTCCCTTCTCTTGTTAACTAAAGCTAGACCACAGTAATTAACCACTGGTAGGTTGAAGAAGTAGCTGAGATGGAAGTGGTAGATATATGAGTACTTCATGGCATCTTGAAGATGAAGCTAGCCTTCTCCCTGGATTAGCTAGCTAAATGGATATGGTTTTGGTAGATTGTCCTCACTCTCCAAATACAACCATCTACCTTCACTGACACGAAAGATTGTCTTAAATTTTCAAGCACAAGCTTTTCATAATTTTATGGTCATTTATATTTTTTAATTTACCAGTGTCTCTGCATGTCCCACCCCCACCCCAATACTCTACTTTCCACAAATTCCTGATTTAATTGAATTAGTCTTTTCCTTTCATTAACGATGAAACAAAATATTAACCTATTTTCAATAGGTTAATGAGTGTAACTCAGTAAGGTACAAATTGTCCCTGTCACTAAAAACAATGAATTAGACAAATGGTAAACTGCCAAGTGAAAAGGAAAACAAACACAGAAAAAAACAAAAATCAAACCTATATGATTCTATGATTTGGCTATGATGGACTTTTTTGGTCAACCCTCCTATTTTTCATTTTCAGACATTATAGATGCACAGTTAGTTATTTTCTATTCAACTTTGAGAAAAATTATGCAAATATTCTGCCAGAATAAAAGAGGAAAGTTGATATTTAAGTTAGAAAAACTCAAATTTTTAGGTAATTTACATCTTAAATACTTCAATTTTCTTCTCTTTTTGCCTCATCCCACTCACAGTATCATGTATTATGTAAAAAATGAAGTCAGATTTTTTTAAATGTACAAGATAATACACCAGGTAATGAGAACAAAAATAATAAATAATTACTTTCTATTTATTAGTTTGAAGTGAGTTTATTTAAATCCATCACCATATTTCAGATAAGTCTTTCAGGTCTAGTGTACTTCTTGATTAAATAAATTAGATATATTAAATTTGTCTCAATTTACAATAAGCTCAAAGCAAAAGTCTGTTAAATTTCTTTAAACTGTTATTAAAAAAAGACACAGTAGTAGTTCTTATAGAGTAATGCTCTTATAAATTAATTTCCTCTGTCTTTTTATACCACTCAAATAGATTACGATGTTCTAGCATAATACACAAAACACAACCTAAAATATTCAGACATTGTGTAATAATTTAAGCCCATGGAACAGTCTAATTCTAGAAAATATTTTTAGAAGTGACCCAGCAACAAAGATTATAAGTGGTAGATGCTTTGTCTCAAAAAATATACATAATTGCAAAAGTTATGTGAAAAAATTGGTGTAGATTGTTTTATAAGACATTTTAATGTCTGTTTAGAGGCATTATACAGTTGGAAAACTAGTGAAAAAAGGAGGAATCACTGCATTCACAAAGATTTATTTCTTTGAAAAAAGAAAAAAAACACAACTGAAGCAAATAAAGCCAAATATTATATCTATTTTATCTTGCTGGTGGCTACATAGGTGTTCATTCTACTTTTTCTATTTGTTTAAAACATTTCATTATTAAAATTTTTAATTTAAATTTTTAGCTTTTTAGAGATGCAAACTGAAATATTTGGGATTACATTACATACTATCTAGGATTCTTTAAACAAATAAGAAAATAGTAAGCATTAGTACAAAATAAAAACATTAAAAGTATAAATTAAAAAAATGTGGCACAATCTTGATATATGCTGAATCCAGATGATAGGATTACATACTTAGAAATAATTTTAAATCAGGGAGAATACATTTTTTCAACACTGTTGGGACAAAACAGCTTAGATGAACACAAAAAGGAATTAATGATAGATTAATTAACATACATTCTGTTGTGCCAGTTCTGATTTTCTGAAAATTTCTATTTATTTTGCTTATATTGAATGTTCAAAAAGTTTGGTTTGCTCATTTTTGATGAGCACATAATAATAGTAGTGATGAGTAAGATCCCTGGGAAATTCTAACTCTCTGCTTGTGCTGCCCCATTGGCCTATGGTACAGTTCTTTAGCAGTTGCTTGTCGTGACACCAATCCTGCATCACCTACCTGCTCCCTCCAGATGAAGACTTTGATTATAGGGGTCACTTTAAAGCCATTTTCTAGGGGAAAAATAAGTAAGAACAGCAGTTAACAGGAGTTAAATGAAGAACAGTCTAAAAAGTGTATTTGAAATCTCAACAATATGGGAAATTCTCAACAGAATAGGATCCTGGGACTAGTGAATGTTTACCACATCAACATCTATGACTAGTAGATCAAATTTATTTATCAGAGCTCATCCAAATAACGACTCTTTTTTGCTTATATGCTATTTTCCTGGTTCCTCCTATAAACACACTTCACATAAAAAGTCACTGTAGTATGAAGTTAGTTTAGTTCTTGGAAGTTTTGTTAAGGAAATATTTGCACATAAAATGAAAATCCCTGTTATTTGGAAATTAGCACACATCTTTTATCCTTGCCTCAAAGGCAGGATAAATCCTTTATTGTATTTCCTTAATTTTTCCTATGTTCTGTATATTTTGGACTTGACAGCATTGCGTTGTATCCTGTATTGGTGTTTCTGTTTTGGTTAACCAGACTATACTCAGGATTTGGGAGTTTTAGCGCCCATCCCAATGAATGTTAAATCAATTATGGAAGCACAGGGTCGAAGTGAAAGCATTTTTACCCAAAAGGCCCTGCTAAAGCTGTTAGATTTAATTAAATATAAATGCTGTCTTAAGGATTAGTTTTGTATTCCAAGTCTAAACTCAATTCCCTTTGTTCTTCCTTATACCCACACATACTCAGTTCTGCCACTGAGACTGTGTCCTCGCCATGCTGTCTACCCTTAAAACAACATAGCAATTTGCAGCCCTTGACTGAGAAGCTTATTATATTCACTGGTTGCATTTGGATAAACTTTGAAGGCGTCTCTTTTTTGGGGGGGAGAGGGCATTTTTCATTGGTTACTATAGGAGGGATTTGGGTTTGGGGTTTTATTTTCATA
This sequence comes from Carlito syrichta, assembly GCF_000164805.1. NCBI lineage: Eukaryota > Metazoa > Chordata > Mammalia > Primates > Tarsiidae > Carlito > Carlito syrichta. The sequence goes on along the minus strand of NW_007232800.1, from coordinate 87,115 downwards.
CCAGGGTTGGGTTGCTGAATCGGAAATCGAATTAAAACTGGCACGTCTCTGTGGTTTCATTTGCTTTTCTTCCTGCCATGGGATAAGCTGGCACCAACATCTTGTTTTGAAACCCTGAAACTCAAGCCTTAGAAAAATCAGTGCCAATAGTGTAAATTGAAAATGCTTGGTTTGAATTTCCATAGCATTGTGGGGACCCAAATAGAAAGGTGGAATTAGAGTTTATGTCCTCAGCCTGTTGAATGCCTTCTTCATGTAGGTTTGTTCAGAGATTTAGATATTGTCTTATGAAATGTTTAAAGGTTAAACTTGCATCAGCCCTTCCTCTACTGTGTATAGCATCCTGTTCATGGGGGGAAAAAAGAATACATTTGTGAAGGTCAGAAAAAGAGAAAGCACTTGTTGATGTGTTTTGAAGAAGAGTTTGGGGGTATTTTATAAAAAGGAAGAGAGAAAATGGAGACAGCTGAATTTGCTTAATGTGGGACTTTGAGAGAAAAATGGATAAAAAATTTTAGAGGAATTTTTGTTGTATATTATAAGGAAATTCTCTCTGAAAATCCATTGAGAAACTTAAGTAAAGATCTAAATTGCTTTTAAATTCCTTTTTGTTTTTAAAAGTTGGGTCTTCTTTAAAGGAGTTCTCAAGCACTCTATGGATTAAAAATTGACATTAGTTTGGACTTGTTTTTGTATTAAGTGGCACAGTTCACCTAACATCCTAGATTCATATTCAGGGTTTCAAATATCCCTCTTTATTAGTTTTCCTTCAATATTAGCTTTTTAAATGGGAAATATTTCCAATCTCCATCAGTGTAGCAGAAGATTTAATTATCTGTCTTCATTAGTTTTTATCCATTATTAGATTTTTGTAATTAAAAATATTTCCAACTTCAGACACTATACGTTATTGATTAATAGAGAGAAGATCTAATGTTCATTGTACTTGCAGTCTGGCGGACTACTTATATGTAAAAATGACAAAGAGGATAGAGACAGCATATGGACACTTGCAACCATGAGACTCCTTGTATTTGTCTTTTCTTTTGTTTCCTAGACAATACTGTAACCAGAAATGTAGGAGACAGAAGTAAAATGAGGAGAATGTCACTGCGTCTATCATGTGGAAATGATAATCAACTAGATTGTTCAAAATTAAGAATTTGACTTGACTGTTCAAGATTGACTGAGGAAATGAAATGGAAATGCAGTTGATGTGCTTTTAAAGATTTCTTTCTGGATAAATTGTCTCTAAGTTCAATATTTACAGTTTGGTCCAGGTATGAAATTAAGAGGAGAAAAACTGATTTTGGTAATTTCTATGGATTAATGTTTTGTTTCTGACCTTGAACAGATTTATCTAATCTCCGCAGAAGCATAGGTGTTGTGATTTAGAAGCAAGATAAAGGTCTAAGATTTTCCTCAGCAAAATGAAGCACTTGATTTATTTGCCAGACAATAAAATCATATTGAAAAACTTTTCATGAATGGTGAAATATGAAGTTTCTATTTAGTGCTTTTCAATCTATATACCCTTCATCATTATCTCACCTGGGATATATTTGAAGATACATAGAACAAAAGGGACAATTATTAGGCATGTGAACCTTGGAACAATGACACCCCACATGATTTGCCAAGTAGTGATACTGGCAAAAATCTCTCAAATTAAGGAAGATGAAAGACACGTACCATCATGTGCCAGAATGCAGAAATTTTTTGCAATTCCCCATCTGCACCTAATTTCACTAAATTTCCCTGGTTTTTCAAGTCTAAACTCAGTGAACATTCTAGTTCTACTTCCATGCAAGGCACAGAGTTGTTGGTTTACTCTAGACTGGCTGACTGGTTAGTAAGTTTTGGAAGAAAAGAGTTTAACCAGGCTTTGGAGAGTGCTATTATTTTATTTGGGAAAAAGTTAAAGACAACACTTTAAGTATGATTAAAATGTGTTTTTAATCAATACATTATAAAAACTATGATGTTTAAAAGTGGAATGAAGGAAAAAGTTTCTGTTTATGTAGGCATTAGTGTAGTCTTGCTTTTCACATGAGTCCTCAGAGAGGAAGTGGGATAGGAGCGGAAGTCACATTAATCAAGAGTGTCTACAGCAAGAGCCTCTGACTGATCCCAACTTAAATGTTGTACTCAATAGACAATATTGTGACCAAACTAGTCAATATTTAGGAGAATTTAGACTTTAACAAATTTCAGAATCAAAAGATTTCTAAGTATTAAGACTGAAAATAAGACCATGCTATTGAACTGAAGAAAGTAAAACCAATGAATGTCCTCTTAAGAGAGTAGAAAGGGTCTTCAAGCTCAGAACAGGCCACATCTTGAATTCCAGAAAAGAGTATACCTCAAATCTCACCTGCAGTTGGGGGGGGGGATCTGCCAAACTCTAAAAAATCTCTAAAGGAAAGAATACTATTTTATTCCTCAATAAATAAAAGTGATACCATTATACAGGTTTTCCCTTTCAAAACCTGAAGTCCTCCTATGTTAGAATTTACAGATAACTGGCCACCCATTTTGTATGGTTCTGAGATAGAACACAAATAAGAACATAGAAGTTCTTGATACTACTATAAATGAACTAACAAAACTGAGTTAAGAACATTTTCAGGTTTTGTACTCCTCTTTTCTCTCAAGTGTTATGTTACTTTGCTTGGAAAATGTCAGAAATACAAGAACCAACCCACTGACAAGTCTCTGTTACCATACCTCTCAGTGCTAGTTGAGGCTCAAATAAGCCATTAGATTAAAAAGTGCTTGAAAATCTTAAAGTTCTATTTGAATATAAGACATGATTTCAGTGGTTCTGATCCTGATGTGTGGTATTAGCTTAAGTCAGCCATTAAACCTCACTAGGTCTCAGTGGTTTCATAAGAAAATGAGAATATTGGAGTAAATGATCTTTAAGACTGCTTCTGGTTCTAGCAATCCACGATTCCAGGATGTCTGATTTTCAGTTAAACCAATTTATTTTTAAGAAAAAAAAATGATCACAAAGGTAGATATTCCTGAAATTGTGTCTCAAAGTCATTGCTTTGGGATATTTGCTCTTTTTAATTAGTAGGTCTTTATTTCTTTTTAAAAATATGTATTTTTTCTCTTCCAGCCTAGGTTTTTTAGGATAGACTTTAGGAATCTTATTCAGCTTTCTACTTCAAAAGAGGGGCAAACATTTCGGATGAAGAAGTCCTAATTATACACCAAACATAATCAGAAAGACCTGGCAAAATATATTGCCCACAGTGTCCAGAATTTTCACATTCTATGCTTGTTTGGGAGATTGGTTTTTGCTAAGTGTTTTCCAACATCTCCTTGCTCTTAATTGAACCCTGAAAGCTTTTGTTGGCAACTGATTTCAGCTCTCACTGCATTTGGAAAGGCCACTGAATATGCGTGTAGTAGTGTGCTGCTAGGATCTTTCACTTCAGGTTACCTCCGATTTTCTTTTTAGGGTTCCACTTAGGCAGGATTCCCCTGCAGCTTGATTGATGCCCAAACAGGACTTTCCAAGACAGAGATTGCTGGTGCACAGGGTTTTAAACAAACCTCACAATGGCTGCCAAGGAATGTGGTTTTAGAGACTGAAGTTGCACATTCACATCTCCCTATTCCTCTTGAAGTCACTTCTTCCACTCTCTAGAGTTTGAAAGACTTGGCTAACAAGGTTAAGCAAATTAATGATTGATGGTATTTTTCTTCTATTAAAATTCATTAGAATTTCTCAAGATTTGCAGGTAGATAGTTTGAAAGTTCTTTAAGGTCTGAATGGTGACCAGGTTTAGCTTCTGCTGTCTTTGTGCTTCTCTCTTATGAGGCCAGAAGTGACTTTCTAAAAAATGAAAGCAAGCTCATGGAAAAATGAACAAATTTTACTTGCATATTTGTATATATGGAAGTGTGGCATGGCACTAATGAATTTGGGTTGTGTTACTAGCTAAATATCAGAATATGGCCTAGATTATCATGAAGGAAAAAATGATCTCAGAGCTCTTTACCGACAGGAATCATATGTGATGTCTGGTTGCATTAGTCAGAATTCACCAGAGAAACAGAACCAATAAGAGATACATATATGTAAAGAGATATATTATAAGGGATTGGTTCATGTGATTATGGAGGCTGAGAAGCCCTACAATCTGCCACCTGCAAGCTGGAGACCCAGAAAAGACAGTGGTGTTGTTGGAAGGCCTAAGAACTGAGAAGTCAATGGTCTGGGTCTGAAGACTTAATAGTAAAGAGAGTTGGAGACAGGAGAAGGTCAATGTCCCAAGTGAAACTGTCAGGCAAATTCTCACTTCCTCCACCTTTTTGCTCTATTCAGGCCTTTAACAGATTGGATGATATCCACTACATTAGGAAGGGCAATCTGCTTTACTCAGTCCACTGATTCAAATGCTAATTTCTTCCAAAAGCACCCTCACAAACACACCTAGAAATAATGTTTCATCAGGTAACTGGGCATCTTGTGATTCAGTCAGGATGATACATAAAATTGACTATCACACTGGTAAATGATTTCAGATTCCATGGGGAGGAGTCTTATCACTAAAAAGTGCTGGTGTCCACAGGGTGAGGGAAGAGGTTTGGAGCTCTCTATTACAATTAAGTTGATCTATGTCCTACTGGGTGACATGACTATAACTATATGATCAGTTTACTAGGCAAGGCTTCTAGCTTATGGGCACCTGGACCAACTGCTTGCTTTTCTTTTGTTACCCAGAGCTGGCCGTAATATAAAGTAGTTTAAACATTGGGGAGGAAATTCCCAAATACATGTAGGCAAACAAACATTTTATTTTATGTTTAATTTTCATAAAAAATTACATACTTGTAGGAAGTTGGAAATTAGAAGAGCAGGTAAAAAAAATCAGACATATTCCTACCACCTACTTACAACTTATTTTAACAGTTTGTGTAGTTCCAGCCAGTCTATGCATTTTCAATCATGATCATGGTCACATTGTATATAAAATTTTATATTTGCCTTTTCTCATTTGACCCTTGTCCATATTGTATAACCTCTTCGTAGTCATAAAGAAATTTTAAATAATAGCTACCTAACAGTATGCATTATAAATACTTGAAGATAATTAAGCATTTGTTTCCTGATATTTCAATTGTTAGCACATTCATATTATTACAAATCACACATCTTTGTAGTATAAATATGAGACTGATGTGCTACCTACTGGGTTAGCAAGACATCTAGTAGTATAAATGTATTTTCTAAAAATATTTTATCTTTTTCTTTTAGGAGAGATACCCAGAATTTCACTGATTCATGAAGCTACTAATGAGCAATAAAATAAAAAAGAATCTCAGAAATTATCTCAAGTAACCTGCTCACTTTACAAATGAAATAGTGAGAGGGGCACTATAGAAGAATTTTAAGAGTGTATTTTTCTTTATTTTTTAATAGCTTTTCTTATGATATGGTTGCATTTTGCACTAAAAGAAGTAGACGTGGTGAATTGAAGGTCAGTCACAAAGGACTCCTCAAGGCGATTGTCTTTGGCTCCCATTCACTTGGACAACCCCACAGAAGACTGCCAATGTATCTAGCAAGCATTGTTGTAAGCCAATTTTAGGTGTCATCACTCCCATACCTTAGGCCTTGAGATTTCAACTGGACATGCTTCTCCCTCAAATATTTTTCACCTCCTGACTTCTTGGAACAAAGGTTCGTCTACCGTGTGTGATTAGCTAGAGTCCCAGGGCAGAAGCAAGGACCAAGTGTCTTTATTCCTAATTTAATGATGGAACTTTATGCACAAATTGGCAATCTTGTGCTGGTGTTTGGACAGCAAAACTAATTTTTGCAAACCTAGATTGCATTGCTGTTGGTTAGTTTTTAATTTTATTTAATTTAATTAATTTATTTATTTATTTGAGTTGGAGTCTCACTCTGTCGCCCAGACTGGAGTGCAGTGGCCACTCCCAGACACCGCAGCCTCGAACTGCTGGGTTCCGGCAATCCTTCCGCCTCCGCCTTCCAAATAGCTGGAACTACAGGTGCGCGCTATTACCCCTAGCTAATTTTTTTGATTCATTGTAGAGATGAGGTCTCACCAAGTTGCCCAGGCAGGTCTCGACCCATGGGTTCAGGCAATGCACTCACCTCAGCCTCCCAAGGTGCGGGATTGCAGGCTGAGCCACCAAACCTGGTTGGGTTTTTAATTTTAAAGTCACAATTTTGTTCTGCCTTTGGTTTTCATTATCTTCCTGATTACAATGAAAAGTTCCAAAATAAGAATTGTGGCTAGTATTGGAAACTCTTATCTATCCATCACCCTCCTTCTTTGTTTTCTTGTTTGTCAAATTCCCTTGGTTGTTCCCTCTCTCTGAACATTTATTTACTCTTCCTCTCTGAAGCATTCCTTGGCATCAGCAACCATTGATTCGCAAGTGGAAAACTGCTCCTCCACTTTTTTTTCTGGTTTTGAGGTAACATAGAAAGAAGATAAAAAGGGAAGTGAGAAAATTCTCAATATAAATTGGAGCTGAATGGACTGCATTTGAATCAGAGTTTTAGTATTTGTTAGATGTTTGACTTTGGTCAAGTTACTTTACCTGTTTGTGCCTGTTTTCTCTTCTGTAGGATTGTCCTAGTATTATAATTTTCCTCATTGAATTATTTGAGGATTAATAAGACATTATAGATAAATCAAAATACAGTGCACAAAAATTATTTTTGTGGTTATTATTTATTCCATTGATAAGAAACTAATTAGGCTATAGACTTAAATTTTTAAGTGTAGGTATAGATGGAAGTTACATAGGCATTATATAAATATATACTTTGGTTTCACTAATAATCCCCAAATGTATTTCTAATCTTTAAGAATACTGACATTTCATCCTCTGTTAAATTGAACAGTTTCTACATCCTTGATCTGGAATTCTTCTATCATACCTCCAAGAAATTGATAATCTAGTTGTATTCTCTGGAAATTGGATACATACTTCTAATACTGTTTTTGTTTCCTGTGCTATGGACAAGACTTGCAAAATTTGTACATTTCCCTCTTGTGTTTTTTTTTTACCACTGTCCTTCTTCCCCTTGCCTCCTGCACATAAATCCTCTCCCCAGAGTAAGGATCATATGTAAAGAAAAAAATCACAGCTTGCCAGAACTTAGTGGTCATTGGGTAAAAGCATTGCTTAACTCATATTCTTTGACTGCTTTATCAAATTAGTTGAGGAAAATCCCAATGATGACCAAAAGAGTTTCCATGGCCACAGAGCCTGCATACCCAATTTCAAGATAAGAATTAATTTATGCTAAACTGACATAAAGTCCTGAGTTAAAGGACTGTTTTCTGTTTTTTTATTTTTTGTTTTTTGAGTTAGAGTCTCACTTCATCGCCCAGGCTGGACTGCAATGGCATACTCACGGTCACCCCAGCGTCGACCTCCTGGGCTCAGGTCATCCTTCTGCCTCAGCCTTCCAAGTAGTTCTGTGGTGCTTACAAGCACGAGCAACCATGATGGGCTAATTTTTTTGATTTATTTTAGAGATGAGGTCTTGCCAAGTTGCCCAGGCTGGTCTCGATCCCACGGGCTCAGGCAATACTCTCACCTCAGCCTCCCAAAGTGCTGGGATTATAAGCTTGAGCCACCGTGCCCAGCCTGAAGGACTGTTTTCTAAAGTATTGGATTAGGTCATTCACTGGTTTTTAATTTAATGATCTTAAACTTCCTTCCCTCCAGATAATTGTGAAGAAACGGGATTGTGTGTTATTGGCAATATGTTAAAAAAAAAAACTCAGAAATCCTATATTCAACAATAGATGACTAAAAATGTGAGTTTCTTTGTTTTTTGTCAAGTCATCACTTTAATAGTTGTGTTAGTGAGGTTCCAAATCAGGAGTTCTACTGGAAGTTTGGTTTTTATATGCTATAGTTGAAAAAACAATAATTAGCATATGTATAATATACATTTTTTTGATGGACACTCTCATGGCTTCAGCTACCACCTATAGTTTCATGACCAAAAGCACTGTATCTTTAAGCTCAATTTCTCTGTCACCTCCAAAATCAAATATCCAACTACCCAACCAATCTAATCAACTGCCAGATGTCTTGCTGCTTCAAACTGAACTCATATCTCTCCTCATGCTCCCTGATCCTTTCTCCGACTTCCCTGTTTTCATTAAACCATCACCTTCTTCTCATTTCCTATGCCAACCATTATGGAATCACCATTAGTTTCTTCACCCCTTCTTTCTCCATATGTAGCCATTTAATTCTGTACATCATTTTATTTCAAAAATATCTCTCATTTATGCCTCTCCAATTCCATGTTCATGGCCACACCCTTGGCCTATGTACTCAACTCACAGTTGACTGTATTGAAAGTTTGTCCTCAGTTGTATTTTTGACCATTTCTTCTTTCCTGTAAACCTGTGGCCACCACAGATCTGATCATAGTATTTCTATTTTTATTAACTCGGTACCATAGTACCCAGGGAATAAGTCCAAAGGCATGCAAAACTTTTTGATATATGGCATCATTCTAATAAACTGCTTTACTTCCTATCACTTCTGAACCACACCTTGCATTCTTCACCCACTGAAAGATCCACTTCAGTGGCACTTTCAGCTCCGTGTCAGTTTTCTTAACCAGCACTGCTCCCCTCTGTGTGGTGTTGTTGATATGTTTACCCATTGATTTGTTCATGCATTCATTCATCTATTCAGTCATTCAAATATTTGTTGAGTGTCTACTATGTAAAAGCAAAGAATAATATGAAGTTCTTACACTCATGACATTTTTGTACATTCCAGTGTGAAATAAGTAATAAACAAATAAATAAGTGTTGAAACAACATGATTGTGAGTAGTGATAGGTACCATTTTTAATAAGTATAAAGCATCCATGTAATCAAAAGTAATTCGTAACCCTAAAGCTCTTGAAATAAAAACATATGTCTGAGAAAATAAAAAATATAAAGCAGTTTAAGAGAATAGAAAGTGACAGAGATTAAGGAGTGCTTTCATTTGTTTATGCTGCTGTAACAAAATAATACAGACTGTAATTTATAAAGTACAGAAATTTATTTCTCACAGTTCTAGAGGCTGGAACATCCAAGATCAAGACCCTGGTAGATTCTGTTGTCTGATGAGGGCCGCTCGTTGCTTCCAAGATGGAGCCTTGTTGATGCGTCCTCTGAGAGGGAAGGAATACTGTGTTACACATGGTAGAAGGTAGAAGGGGAAGCTAGCTAAACACTACAAGAAGATTCTTTTATAAATTCCTTAATCCTATCCATAAGGGAGAAGCTCTCATGGCCTAGATATCTTCTAAAGGCCCTGCCTCCTAATGCTATCCCATTGGTAACACCTGAATTTCGGAGGGAACACATTCAAACTATAGTAGGGAGGGTAGCTACCTTAAACCAAGAGGTCAGGGATGGTCTTTCTAAGGAGGTGATAATTGAGTAGAGGTTTGAATTAAGTGTAATATCCATGTTAATAAGCTTTGAATGGATTGAATCAAGAATAAAATCTAGGTTGGAGACATGGACAGTTGGATAAATGGTGGCACCATTTACTGTGATGAAACAGATTAAAAGAGCATAAGATAGAGGGATGATAATATGCTTATAGTTTACTTATTTATTTGCAGATTTATGTTTCTCATTAGTTTGAGAGTTTCTTAGGGACTAGTGACATGTCTTCTTTATTTTTGTACTAAAATAAAAATAGACAATGTTTAAAAACAAGGAAAAGAAGACAATGGGGAAAGGAAGCTCATTAAAAAGGCCACTGGGTAGCAAAATCCTAGGGACTACTTAACTACATTATTTCAAGAATCATTTCTAGTTCTATAATTGTCTCTTTCTAAGTCTTAGCATTTTAAGAAGGGTGATTATCCAGTAGTTGAAAATCAATACTTAATTACCACCATGTATTCAGAATAATATACAAAAACATTATCTTGTTTTCTAGAAGTTTTCAACTTAAAATAATATCTTCAATATGAATCAGAAGAATAAATCAATAAAAACCAATAAAATAGCAAAACAAGTCTTTAACTGAAATATAATTAATAATAGATAAGTCCTGAAGCAATACTTTAAGCTTGGTGCCATCTTTTTATGAAATCTTTTTGAGTAATCATATGATCTCACCCTTTTTCAAGCAACCATCACACTTTCAGATCCTGTATCACATTCCAAGGGGCATCACAGGGCCTCAGGAAGAACAGAGGATTGGGAAGACAGGGCCTTACCACATTTCTGCCACTTATTATATTAGGAAACCAGTTTAAGCTCTCCAAACCTCATTTTCATGGACTGTGAAATGGAAGTAATCATATAGGCTCTGCCCATCTCCCAGGGTTATGGTGGCCCTTAGCTGAGTGGCTTTATAGATTTAGGGGTTTTCATAAACTGTGAAGGTATGTTCATAGACAAGATAATCCCCTTTGTTTATAAAATATTTACCTTTTCCAGGCACCACAAGGGCCTCAAAGATCAAAAAGGCACAATCATTACTCCCTAAAAGCTTATCCTGTAGTAGGAAAAATATGAGCATATCCAAGGAACTCAAATCAAGGCATAACAGAGATGCATAGCAAGGTGCAGGAAGTGTTACTGTTAATGTCATTCTGCATTGCAGTGATTGGTGTACTTATTTATTTCCCAAAGAGGCAATAAATTCCCGAATGGTGGAGACCATGTCTTGTATAATATTCTTATATTCCCACTATTGGCAGAAGTTAGGGGTTCAATAAAGGTTGGTTATACGAATGAGCCCAAATAGGGAAGCTGGACTGAGGAAGCATATCACTACGTATATAAACACTCTATAAATCTCCTAGTCCATGTATCCAGTTCCCTTGTTCCCTCTGTGTCTCCCTGCTTTTGGATTTCAGAATGTCCACATTATGGAATTAAATTAGTTTTCTTGGGCTGCACTCCTTAGCCTTGGTGTCAGGCTTACCCTCCCATAAATATTTCCAAAGACATTCTTGAAAGATATGCACACCTCAATTTTCCTAAGAGAAGTATATTTTCCATAAATGTTCTGGCAAAGTTAGTTCAACTTCTTGAAGTTTGTGGAAAAGATGGTTTACAATTAGAATTCTTCTTATTCTCTGATCTTAGTACATCTTACAAAAGTTTATTATAGATATTTTATAATTACTTGCACTGAAATTACCCAGCACCCCAGAGGAGTCATCAGGAAATGTGCTCCCAGGTTATATCCTGACACCTCCAGCTAATCTAGTTAACTGTAGTGAGATTTTTACAGATGCAGGAAACAGCTGCAAAATGACACAATTTGCCTGGAAACTTGGTTTCTTTGGTCTTAAGCCAAACTCACTATCTCTTTTGAATACACACTTTTGTGTAATGATGTTTTCCCCAAGTGCATTTCTAGTACATTGTGCCAACTTTTAAGTATGACTCAGCATGAGTGTTGAACTTGCCTGACTTCACAGAGCACATGGCTCAGTCTCATGGTAGATTATAAAATATAGAAAGGAATTATTTGATCACTTATGATATGTCATAATTTTTTCATGCCCCTTTAAGGTAATGGTGTCCACTAGATATCTTATCAGATAAGTATAACTAGCTGGATATTATCAGTTCATGTGAGTTCTGTTGTTGGGAAGTGTGGATTTGTGCATGAAAAACATCATAACGTATTAGGAAAAGTTCACCTGTCAAAAGTCAGGGGGCCAGGATTCTGATTCTATCTTTGCCAATAATTAGTTGGATAACCTTGGATATAACTTTTGACTTTTAAACTCCACTATTCTTACCAGTTAATGGAGGGAATTGGACTGAACTGAGTAAATAATGGCTTTCTTCCATCTAGAATATCTTTAGTGCTAATTATTTTTAACATTAACTAGTATAAAGTTGATTAATTACTTAGTCCAAGAAATACAAAGTCTTTAGAGAAAGTTTTAAATGGCAAAAAGCAGATTACTTGGTGACCGAAGTAAAAAGAAAACACATATATAGGAAACAAAGTCCAAGACGAAAAATTCCAATATTCGAAACAATTATATAGAGCAATTTTAATCAGTCATTTCTTGAACACTTGCTAGGCATGTGAGTCTAATCTTAGAATGTTCTTGTTCTAATAAGGTTACTTAATGAGTCCTGTTGGGACTTATTAAATCTATCAGATTTTACTAAATCTATCAGATCTTATTAAAAAGTGATTAAGCTTGCTCTTTTGCTCCAAACATCACTGAGCTCTGACCATCAGTCTACATGAGTAGACAAGAAGACTAAAGAAATCTGAGAATGACTAGAGTGTAAGCAAAGACAGCTAGAACATTTTCTTTCCCTCCATGGAAGAGGTAGATAGTGCTTCTTGAGAAATACTTGCTTCCCCAAGTTAAGGAATGCTAATGAACTACTCCTGGATACTGGAAAAGCCTGCCACTGGCATCTCATTATATGTGGGACATATTCCCAGGCAGTGGACTTGGTTAACTGCCCTCTGTGTGGAATTAAGCAGAAGAAAAGGAACTGGAGAAATATGTCAGAACTGAGGAAGGGGACAGGAATGGAGCCAGAATGCATGTACTTCCCCTGTTCATTGTGGCAAGATGGATGCGAGATCCATGACTCAAAGGTCTTTAAGGCAAGGGCAACCCAGAAGCAAGAGGCTGTGGATGGATCAATGTGGAAAGGAGCTTATGGGGATTAAAAATGTCAGGCTGGAGCAAATCTCCCAGGCAGAAATCACACAGTTATAAATTTCCACAAAGGTCCTCTAGAGAACCCACTTCTGTCATATCAAGATCATCTCACAGGGAAGACTACTGTCACCAGAGATAAGTAGAAACATTTGCTTATGATCTTCCATTTCCCCTCTCTGTTCCCCCATATGCCAAAAGAGAAAGGGATTTAGAAAAGGGTCAAGGGCAAGTCAATGGAGGACTCCTTCCTCATTCCATAGCCTCCAGGCCAAAGCTAAGTTGAGCTGGAGAAGGGAGAGTACAAGAGCAAAATTTGAAATGACAAATTGGATTGGACTTTTTGATAACAAAAATTGGCTGGAAAACTATGGAAACTGACTGAGATTTAACAAAGAGACAGTAAATTAAAAGCCTTCCAGGTATAGTGAGAGTGGTGGTAAAAACAACCATTTCATTTTTGTATCCCGTGGAATCCAGAATTTTCAACAGTTTAGTAGCCAAATAACAGGATATTCTAAAGTCTTCATCTAGAATCTTCAGTGTGAGAAACCCAGCCTGTTTGCAGATGAGGTTGTAACCAACACTGTTGAGTGACTATGTGGCAACTTCTAGCTTAGTTTCCAGAATTTGTGGAAATTCATGAAATACTAGCTCTACAAAAAGGAAAAGATATTGGTTTTCCATTCTGTTCCAAATTATCTACAGAAAATATCTGTATATGTTTTTATTGGGAGACAATTCTCCATGAATATTTTCATATTTTTGTATAGTCCAGGTTTTATGACTGAATAGCAAACATGTACTGGAAGGTAGAGATTGTGCCTTGCTCCAGAGAGATTTAGAGACTTATCTTTCCAGAACCGTTTGCTTACATTCCAGAGTAGAACTGTTTCCCTCCATTCCCCAGAGAAAATGTGGTTACATTCCAGGGTGAAGGTTTCTCTCTCTGGAGAGAAAGAGGGGTAAATGTGCCAGCTACTCTATATAAGTCCTGAGTTATAAAATGCAGCAGGCTTCCTCTCCTGTGATGCAAACTCAACTGCATACCCAGGTGAACAAATAATCCTTATCCTGGTGATCTGGGGGGAAACTTGGGTTAAAATACTCTGTGAGAACAATCTGGTTATTCTCTGATCAAGAGATCTCATGTTTTCTGTCAGTATATATAACATATACTTTCTATCTATCTATCTATCTATCTATCTATCTATCTATCTATCTATCTATCTACCTATCTCTAGATATACTATATATATTTGTTGTAGTATAGGTTAATTTTTGTAAATACCAATAGGATAGAGTTGTCAAACATTAGGATGTTACTTTGTCATACTGGTGTTTACAAACTGGCATATACAACCAAACAAAGTCAGTTTTAAGCCCAGAAACTAGTATGAAGCATTTTGTATTTTATTTCTACTATTATATTAACTTAAAAAATTATTTTGGTGGGACTGATAGTTCAATTTGTTTGAAGAATTAAAGCACTTGAATTTGTATTTCTTGGGGTGGCTTTAACATATTTGCTCTTTAATCTTATTAGAAAAATACACTGTAAAGACCTATTATTATTGAGACAGAAATTTTTTCTAAGTGGATATTGTGAATTTCACAGTTAAGGTCTAAACTTGGTGCACATCTTGAATTTTGGCATAGTTGGGTGTTTCTATAAGGTCCAGAAGGACAAATCACGTTTTAATGAAGATCTGGTAAAGTTCCCTACAAGCAATCTTGGCTGCATGAGCTGAGTTGCTTGAAGTCAAGGACCACATCCCCTTAATCTCCTGCCAAATGTAGCACAGAGAGACAGAGCTGAGGTATGAAAGGATAGGAATTAGTGAGGGGGGATGATTTTGAGCGTGACACTTCATAGTACTCCTTAATTTATCCTCCTGCCTTTCCCCAGGACACTTGATTGAGATCCAGAGAAGGGGACAAAAGTGCACTAGCTGAGTGAATCAGATGGAAGATTTCATCTTTTGTACCAAAGTAGAAGCAATAAAATACACTAGTATATTTTGTGATCAAGTTGATGTTAGTTGTTCAACACTTACTGAGCTCCTACTTTGGGTAAGTTACTGTGCTAAGCACTCAGACTTACAAGAAGAATAAGACACAGTTCAAGGCTGTGTGTGTGTGTGTGTGTGTGTGTGTGTGTGTGTGTGTTGGAGGTGGGGGAGAGTGGAAAACCAGGAAAAGGATGCCAATACAAAGTAGTAATTACAGGGATAAAGGAGCAAAGACTCAGAGATGGGAAACAGTACGGTGTCCAAGGGGAACCACAAGTAGTTCAGTGATACTGGAGTAGTGGTTCTCAATTTTGGCTGCATAGTAGAATCATCTTATGAACTTTTTTTTTTTTTTTTTTTTTTGAGTTGGAATCTCACTCTGTCGCCCAGACTGGAGTGCAGTGACCGCTCCCAGCCACCACAGCCTCGACCTGG
>NW_007232800.1:67361-71963 GCF_000164805.1 Carlito syrichta | reverse complement strand
CATTTTTTGATTTATTGTAGAGATGAGGTCTCGCTGCCCAGGCAGGTCTCAAATCCGCGGGCTCAGGCAATCCACTCACCTCAGCCTCCCAAAGGCGCGGGATTACAGGCTGAGCCACCGAGCCCGGCTCATCCTATGAACTTCTAAAAAAATAGCATGTCCAGGCCCCACTCGAGACCAATAAAATCTGAATTGCTGGAGGTAGAGCCCAGGCACTGGTCATTTAAGTATTCCAGGTGATTCTCATTTCATTCCAGTTGACACTCACTCTAAGGATCATCAAGGACAAAGAAAGACTTGATGAAAGATGATAGAGTTTGTTCATCTGTGAAACAGCGCTAATAACACCTGCCTTGCCTAACTTATCCATTTGTTATGGAGACACTTGAATGTGAGAATGCATTTGAAAATGCTTTGTAGCCTGGCTCGGTGGCTCAGCCTGTAATCCCCCGCCTTTGGGAGGCTGAGGTGAGTGGATTGCCTGAGTCCGCGGGTTCGAGACCCACCTGGGCAGCGAGACCTCATCTCTACAATAAATCAAAAAATCAGCCGGGCGTGGTAGCACATGCCTGTAATTCTGGCTACTTGGAAGGCTGAGGCGGAAGGATCGCCAGAGCCCAGCAGGTTGAGGCTGTGGTGACCGGGAGTGGCCACTGCACTCCAGACTGGGCAACAGAGTGAGACTCCAACTCAAAAAAAAAAAGAAAAAAGAAAAAGAAAATGCTTTGTAAACTACAAAGCCTGCAAAATAGCACGATGGTAGTTCTCCTGCCAGGCTGAGAGCCCTTTGCGCATACAGATCATGTCTTATTTATCTTTATATCTCCACACTTCCCCATAGGATCTGTCACACAGTAGATGTACAATATACATTTGCCAAATGGGTGATTGAATGAATCATCAACAATGCAAATAAACATACACTGATGTTTTGAAACAGCATTAAAACAGAAAAATATGATGAACAGGAGAGTACATCCTTATAGTTTATATTCAAAAAGAAAGTTTATAGGGGCATATTAACTTATGGAGTGATTCAAATTAATTTGATTTATTGCAACTTTCAAACATAACGTGAATGAACCTTAAAAATATGTACAGAAACATGTTCTTCATTTTCAATGTTCCAGCTGAGAACACGGCTTGGTGCATAGACAACTTAAACAACAGAAGATTCCAGAAAAAAAGGTCAATATTTGAAATCAGAGTACAGTGGAATTCTTGGAAAGTGACCACATTTTCTTTGGAGTCTTCCACTTTTATTTTTTAGAAGGATTGACTTTGAATAAAATCGTGTGTGTGTGTGTGTGTGTGTGTTTGTGTGTGTGTGTACATAATTGATTTGTAGATTCAGATGTTATGGAGATGTTCAGATAAAATAAATCTGTAATTCAAGTGATTAACACATTTTAGATTTAAGAAAAAAGTTGTTTGCTTATTCAATAGATGAAGAAAGCAAAGACTTATAAACCCATTGTCTTTTCACTCTGCACTTGCAGTTTCCAAAGAAATATCATTTAAAAATTGTGTCCTTCTGTAATCCCACACCTTTGGGAGGCTGAGGTGAGTGGATTGCCTAAGCCCGCGGGTTCGAGATCCACCTGGGCAGCGAGACCTCATCTCTACAATAAATCAAAAAATCAGCCGGGCATGGTAGCACATGCCTGTAATTCCAGCTACTTGGAAGGCTGAGGCGGAAGGAATGCTGGAGCCCAGCAGGTCGAGGCTGCGGTGGTCGGGAGCAGCCACTGCACTCCAGTCTAGGCGACAGAGTGAGACTCCAACTCAAAAAAATAAAATTAAATTAAATTAAAAAATTGTGTCCTCATTATTAATGTCAAAGAAAAGTTAACCTTTTTGTGCTTTTGCTGAAATTTGACTTTCTAACTAACTAATCATTCTGCCCCGATACACATCCATTTGTCAGTGTCATATTTCCAGAAAAGGGTCAATGTATGCTTCCATTCAGTGCTTAAGGAATGTGTGTGGTAAGAAAAAGAGACCATGCTAGGAGGAAAAAGAGAAACCCAGTAGAAACAACACTCCCAGAGAGGTACTGATTATAATAATAAAGTTTTCACACTTTAGAATTAAACAGGAATGTTGATCAAATTAGAACTCTGTTCTAGGAGCATTGGATAATTCATGTGTATCTTCAGAAATTTAACATAAAGATAGCAATAATATTATTTTGTGTGGCATCATGTCTAAGAAGATCCATTTGAAAATTGGGGAATGAGATGAGCAGACAGTAGGTAGGAGTATGGTTCCATCTTGGGCAGCCTGGCATACAGAGCAGCATTCCTGAGGGTCTTCTAGTCTAGGTAAGGGAATGAATGTCAGTATGTAGAAAACCCAAGTACTCAAGGAAAATAGTTAAGTATGAGTGCTTTTGCCACAGGGATGTTCACAATGCTTGCCGCCTGATAACTTCACTAAATTTCCTTCTACATACATTTAAAATTTTTTCATTCTTTGTTAAATTTCTCTGATTAAATTTTTGAATTGATATTCTGTGCTTTTCTGAAATTTGTTGAGTTTCCTTAAAACAGTTACTTTGGATTTCTTTTTCTGAGAGATCACGCATCTCTGTTGCTCATATTTCCCTAAATGTTATTGACACTTGTGAATGAACGATAATGTCTGTGCATTGAGCGATTAGAAATTTATTTTAGTCTTTAATGTTTTACATTGTTTGTGCCTGTCTTTTTTAGAGGGCTTTTCAGGAATTATTAGCAGACCAACTGTTGTGTTCCCTGAACCTGTGACCACTGCAACTATCTCAGCACTAGGGGACACTCTAAATCCAGGCTTGTTGAGTCTTGCAATGACTCTGAGGTTGATACAACTTTTTGACACAGATGGACCTATGGAAGACCCAAGGAGGGTACTGGGACTGAGTGGGAGCGCTGGTTAGGGACTGGCCGGAAAACCATTCTGGTGGTCCAGGTAGGCATGCCTTCCAGCAGGTCTCTGCAAAGACAAGACAGTTCCTGCAGAGGGTGGGGCTGGAGCTGAGACTGAGTCCCCTTGGAATCTGCTGTGGGATGGAGTCTGAAGAACCTAATCTCACTGACTCAGAGGTGGTGTGTGTCTCCTAGGAGTTCCCTGCACAGATGGGACAATTCCCTGGATGCAACTAGATAAGCTGGAACTAAGACTGGGTCCCTTTGGTATAGGCTGGGGATTCTGATCTTGTTGGCTCAGAGGGGCACGCGTCTCCTACCAAGTCCCTGTATAGAAGGGACAGTTCCCTGATGCAATGGGAAGGGTCAGAACAGAAGCTAGGTTCCCTGGGATCTGCTGTGGAACAGATGTTGGTGAGCCTCTCAGGGAACCTCAGACTCCTGAGATGGTCTTTCTCTGGGTCTTTGTGGGAGCAGCTCTGAGCTAGAACCTCAGCAAAGAGTATGGAGCAGAGTCATGGGGAAACTTTCAGTTTTCCTGCTGAGACCAGCAGACAAGCTTTCTGGCAAGGCAACAGTGTGTGTGAATTTTTTCTGGACCACTGGCAGATGGTTTTGGTTGCAAGATCAAGACCAAATGGGGTTGTAGCCAAGCTCCTGGAGGACTGCACTGTTTCTAGGCTTTCACCAGGGATCAAGCTTGGTGGATCACCTCACTAGGTGTTGGTCTGCACTCTCAAAATGACACTCCAAGGTCTTGAGCTTCATTGGGGTTTCACAACTCCAGTTCCTCTAAATCCTAAGACTCCCATGGAGAGACTTTTGACTGTGAATGGGTGCAAAATGTGTGTTGTTGTTGAAGGATATGACCGGGTTACCTCCTATGCTGCCATCTTGGTGAGTGTCGTCCTCTTTCTATATGCCCCTAATGACAGTAGAAAAGACTATTTTTCAAGAGCTACTATTTAATAAGAACTGTTGCTGTAGTGCTAGGTGGGGGACTGTTGGTTCATGCAGGCTAACATGAAGATGGTTAGCAGCCTATTTGACAAGCTGGATGGGTGTTAACATACTGCTCCTTAGCCTGGCTTATATCCTCGTCATTTCTTGTTGGTATGATTATAATGGTCCTCTACCCTGACTCCCTGACTCTAGTCCACAATTACCTTCTTAAAACGTAAAACTAATAACATCACTCCTTAACTACTTAGAAAAACCTTCCATGCTCCATGGGGTTAATTCCCCAAATCTAAATAAGGTATAGTAAGGTTTGCCTCTATTTACTTTTTCAACTTCTTCTTTAGCTACCTTTCCCACTCCCGTTCCTTTTCTCCAATTACAGTAAACTTTCCACTCTCCAATGAACAGTTCGGGTTCTTCCATTCCTTGACTCTTACCGTTTTCTATGTTTAGAACACCCAACCTCTAAACTGATGAAATTCCATGCATCCTTCAGAAATAGATTTAGACAGGAAGTGGTGGTGTGAGGGCTGCTGCACAGCTAGCAGAGCCTGGTCCGGATGGCAGTGCGTGTCCCGAACTCTCTGCATCCCCCCCCCCCCCCCCTTTTCATCCAACAATCCTTCACCCTTTCTGGAACCTCGGGCCCATTGACCTCTCACCTTTTCTGGTTCCTGTACCTCTGCAGCCCTCTTTCCCTCCTTCATGCAGCCCAAATTCCGTGGCCAGCCATTCT
>NW_007232800.1:0-67135 GCF_000164805.1 Carlito syrichta | reverse complement strand
GCCAGCTGAGGTTGGTGTCCTGGTGGGCAAAGACCCGTCAAGTTTCCTCGTGAATGGGCTGACACTTGGGGGCCAGAAATGGTCTGTGATCCGGGACTCACTGCTGCAGGATGGGGAATTTACCATGGATCTTCATACCAAGAGCACTGGTGGAGACCCCACCTTCAGTGTCACTGTCACCATGACTGCCGGGATTCTAGTCCTGCTGATGGGCAAAGAAGGTGTCCATGGCGGTTTGATCAACAAGAAACGTTGTGAAATGGCCTCCCACCTGCGGCGTGCTCCTTTCCCACCACGCCCACAGCTTTTGCACCCTTCCCATACACACGTATATCATTTTTATTTTGGGGGCCGTTACCCCGCCCCTCTTATTGCTGCCAAAACCACATGGGCTGAGGGCAGGGGCTGGATAGACAGACACCTCCCCCTACCCATATCCTTCCCGTGTGTGGTTGGAAAACTTTTTTTTTTTCTGATTAAAAACGATTTAAAAAACAGAAAGAAAGAAAGAGGAGAAAGAGAGAGAGAGAGAGAGAGAAATAGGTTTACAGCTTATTTCTGAGTAAGTTTGTCCAAACTGAGCACTTTGTTCACCTTCTTTTTCTGATCCTTATATAACACTAAAGATGTGAATTGTATACTCCTATTTGTTCCCTTCATAAATCTGTGAGCTCAATATAGTCAAGAAATATATCTGCCTTATTATTCTCAATTCCTAGTACATGGAATTGAGCATGGTGTCTGGTACATAGTACATCTTCATCTTTTTTGTTGTTGTTGAATGAATAGAAGGAGATAAACTGTATTATATAGGATTAGGTTTGGTTCAATATAATGGAAGTTTTAAATATGCTACTCAAACAAGATAGAAGGCGTGTGTGTGTGTGTGTGTGTGTGTGTGTGTGTGTGTGTGTGCTTATACATGAAATTCAGAGACAGGCAATCCAGGATGTGTAGTGGCTCAATGTTGGCATCAGTGTCACAAGATAAATTCTGCTACCCATTTTCTATAGGCTGAATTGTGTCCCCCCAAATCCATATAACAAAGCCCTAATCCTCAATGTGACAGTATATGAAGACAGTGACTTTGTAATTAAGTTTAAATTAGGTCACAAGGGTGGGACCTTGCCATGAACTGAATGTCTGTGTCCTCCCAAATTTGTATGCTGTTAGTCTAATTCTCCATGTAATAATATTTAGAAATGGGACCTTGGAGGTAACTAGATTGTAAAAGTGGAGGCCTTCAAGAATGGAATTAGTGCCCTTATAAGAAGAGACAGAATAAAGTTTACTTCCTTCACCCCTATGTGAGGGAAACAGGAAGAGGGACCTCCAAAGACGTTTGGATTTGCCATTACCTTGTTCTTGAACTTCTAGCCTCTAAAACTATAAGAAATAAATTTGCGTTGTTTAAATCACCCACTCTATGGTATTTTGTTACAGTAGCTCAAATGGACTAAGATGGGCTCTGATATGCTAGAATTAGTGTCCTTATAAAAGAGACATCAGAAAGCTCTCTTTCTCTTTTCTTTCTTTCCTTTTTGTTTTGAGTTGGAGTCTCACTCTGTTGCCCAGACTGGAGTGAATGGCCGCTCCCGGCCACCGCAGCCTCGCCTGCTGGGCTCCGGCGATCCTTCAGCCTCAGCCTTCCGAGTAGCCAGAATTACAGGCATGCGCTACCACACCTGGCTGATTTTTTGATTTATTGTAGAGATGAGGACTCGCTGCCCAGGGGGGTCTCAAACCCGTGGGCTCAGGCAATCCACTCACCTCAGCCTCCCAAAGGCGCGGGATTACAGGTTGAGTCACCGAGCCCGGCTCTCTTTTCTTCTCTTCCATGTTTTGAGCATATAAAGATGAAGTCATGGGAGCACAAAGTGAGATGCCAAATGCCTACAGGCAAGGATGCTGGAAAGAGAGTGACTAACCATGATGACACCCTGATCTCAGACTTTCAGTCTGCAGAACTGTGAGAAAATACATATCTGTTGTTTAAGACACTCAGTCTATAGTATTTTATTACAGCAGCCCGACTTAAGACTCCAGTCTTAGTTTCTTGTCTAAAACGGCTACTGGAGTACCCACTATTACATCTGAGTTTCAGGTAATAGGAAGGAAGGAGGAGGAAAAGGAACAAAGGCAAGGATTCTTCTTCTCTTCTATCTAAGTCAGTGTGTCTTAAGGAGATTTCCCAGATATCCACCTAAGTACTGCTGCTACCTCTGATTTTGAGGAATGCTGGAAAACACAATTTTTAGCTAGATATGTTGCCACCCAGAGTAAAATCAGGGTTCTACTAGTGAGGAAGATGGAGGGAAAGGATGTTAAGTTGTCATGGTGCCTGCCACAAATGTCTTCATGGTTTTTCCTGACAGTTGTGGCCTTGGATAGAAAGTCTGTATGCTGGCTAAATGGGGTGGTCACCTGTACTACACTGAATTTGTATAAAGCATTGTCATTTAGATACCATAGACAAGTACCTAGAAAATAAAAATGTTGATGTACAGAATGATTTAAATGCTGCTATTATTATAATGCTACTTTTATTAAAGGGTTGGATGGTGCAATATTTTATAACATTTCCAGAAGGAGTTTTGAGAGGTTATTTTCATTTTTCTCCCAGCAAGAAGAATCTCAAGCGGATATGCCTATACAAATAAGAATTTGCTCTGGAGCTACCACTTCAGAAAAATTGATTATGCTACACTCACCAGAATTTGCTTAGGTAAATCAAATTAGGATGTAGCATCTTGGTCCCAAAGTGAGTTGGACTAAAAGTATTTATGTTCTTGTAAGAGGGGACCAAGAGGACCAGGAGAGGCCCAGGCTGTGTGTGCACAGTCAGAGGAACCAGTCTTCAGCCCCGAAGATGTAGAGGATGGATGTCTGCACTCCAGTATTCTCCTGTAGCAGTTTTCCAGGTTTGAGCTCACAAAACTGGTACCAACTAATTGGGAGTTTGTGAAATGCTGTCACTACCCTGAAATTCTAATCATCCACAAAGAACCGGAGTCTCCACTCCACATCCATCACACATATTTGCTCTGTAAAGCCCTCTAGATGTTCTACTATTCCCGTTTTACAGACAAGGAAACACAGAGACGTTTAGTAAGTATACTAAGTAGGTGAGCAGCTACTCATGCCAGTTTTGTTTGACTTCCAAACCTGTTTCCTCAACCAAGTGCTAAATTCTGTAGCACAGAAGGAGGAAGCATATTGTAATCCATAGGAGCTAGGGCTCTGGGATATGGGTTTAAAATCCAGCTCTTACTAGGTCTGCAACATTTCACAGGTTATTCGAACTGTACACGTCAGTATTTTTCTCTACCTGCAAAGTGGAAATATTAATAGTATTTACTTCCTATGACTGGGGTAGATAATACATGAGAGATAATGTTCTATGGCTTTCCACGGCATTTTCCAGCACCACTTTCTACATGACCTGATGCTCTGTAGATAGCTTTTTTTTTTAATTAAGAAAGATATATACTGAAGTCATTTATGATAAAAGGTTAATAATCATTAGTAATTCACTATATTATTTAAGCAGAAGGATTTTGAATATTGTGATGCTTTAGCATGTTTTTTAATCCATTGATATTGACATTTCAAATGAAATCTCAAGAGAGAGGTAATGTATAATTCAGATGACAGCAGAAGTCTAATTAGTCAGGGCCAGGGAAAAGTGGAAAGATCAGTGGTGGAGCTGCATATGGTGAGCTCAGCCTGGACATGTTAAGCTTGTGGTGGATGGGGGATATCAGACAGGGGACAGCAGTAAGTGTAGAGAGTCACGCTCAGGACAGACTGCAGAACTGAGACACAGACACAGAAGGCATCAGTGTCAGGTGGTTGCAGAATCCAGGAATGAGTATGTAAAAGAGAGAAAGAACAGGACCCCGAGGGAAACACTCCCATTAAGGACTAGGTGGAAGAAGGGGGACATGTAGAGTGATTCAAGAAAAACAGATGTGAAGGGGAGAAAATAATAGGGAAGAAAGCCACAGAAGCAGCTCTACAGATGCGAATCATGTTCTCCCCACCGCCATGTTAGTTGCTCTACAGATGCAAATCATGTTCTCCCCACCGCCATGGATGCCCACCATCCAACTATGATCCAAGTCTGCTCTTTCAAAAACCTCCCAAACTACTAGCTGAATGGAGACCAGAACTTAGTACAAGACACAAGCTGGGTCAAGCAGATTCCCTCTCCTGGATAGGCGTTTTGTAATAACAGACTCTAGCTCTTTTACTGGACTTTGGACCTGGAGGCCAGGTAAATTCATTTTCAGGAAAGCCACACAATGCAAAAGCAGAAAGTCAGTATCTAGAGAGATGACTAAACAGATATGAGAAGTGATAAAGGATTCAATGAGCACAGGTGCTTAAGAAAATAAAGAAACTTAGGTTGCAAGTTATCACTTTTGGTTTCAGTCTCTCAGACATTCAAAGTGGTCTCTGTCTCTGGGTTCTGTTCCTTAGGCAATCCTGAGTGGTTTGGGTTCCCAGCAGCCTGTGATTTTGCACTTGAGGTAGAAATAAAGAAAGAAAAGCATTTTAAAGAGATAGTGGTCAATATTATCTAGTGTTGCAACAAGGTGAAGAGTATAGACTGAAATATATCCATCTATTTGGTTAGAAATAAGAGTATATTCAGAGTGTTGGTGGTGACAGAGATTTATGTGATATTTGGAAGAATGAAATTAAGGTAGCCTGGCTCTTCAGGGGAGAAAAGTGAGGGATGGGAAGGTGCAAAGATGCAATTTTGTTTAAAAATTAAAATGAAGGGAAATTCCCTGGGAATAAAGAATAAAGAAAGGGGCTATTTGCTGAAGCAGTGGTTTGCAAAGTGGCACAGGGTACTGTGTACTCCAATGGGGTGCAAAATGATTGACTAGGGTACATAAAGAAATATGAGTGCTTCTAAATTACAGTTGTATAATTTATAAAGAAATGCACATGCACTGTGGATATGTGCTCAACAATTTTATTGATAGGGGCATGTGATCAAAAAAGTTTGAAGCCACAGTACTAAAGTATCAAAGAAGCAAGATGTTCATCCTCCTAAAAGTCAATATTGCAATAGACATTGTAAAATCTGCCGCATGAAAGCAAACGTTTTGGCAAAATAAAAATAAAATAGTGGAAGCAGGTGTGTCTTAATCTTAAAGAAGTTTTACTTTTTGTTATTCTGTTTTCTTTGTGCTTTCTTGAAACCTTTACTTCTTTCTTAATGAGATGAGCTTTATGAAACTGGGAATGGAGTGGAACTCAATTTTTTTTTATTGTGATTACTTATCCAGACCAAAGACTCTTGGTCATCAATGAGAAATTATAGCATACCACAACATCAGTTATGAAAAAAGCAAGTGCCAGAAGAATCAACTCTGCTTTTTTAATTTTTTTCTTAACTCAGTGATCTTTGTATGTTCTCATGACTCATTCTTAATTAGTCACAGAAAATAGAAGAAAAAAAAAAGCTTTCTGACTGCTGATGCTGAGGCAATCACTTCTCCCTCTCTCTTTGATATTCGAAATTGTGGGCAAACAATACAAACAGATAACATCTTGTTCCAAACATTGAGAAACCTTGGTCTTGCTACAGCTTAATAATAATAACGATAATATCAATCAATAGAACAGCTACAGATTCACCTCCATATGTTGTCCATCTTTAGACTTCTGGGAGACAGAATTTCAGCTCATGCGAAAGCATGGTTTTCTCCTTTGTTCTCTAGTTGGGGTGACAATGGGAGTATTTCATTTAAAAAGTATGGAGACAGAGATATTTTTGGCATAATGCTATGTATGAGAAATGAAGCTTATAGGCAAGACAAAGGCCTGTCTTACAGATGCTCCTCTTTGAAGGCAAGACCAGGATACTGGAAAGGGGTGGGGTGATGAGAATAGATCAAGAGAAATGAACTGAGGGTAGAAAGCATAGATGGAAAACCAGAGCCTAATCCTGCTGAATTATAACTGGAAGTGGATTCTTGATGAATTCGGAAAGAGTCCTTGGTAAAAGGTGAAAATTAAGTTTTGCATCATCTTTCATATTCTCTGTACGAACAAACACATACTGTGTGTTTCTTTCTTGTCAGAAACCTCCTAAAGGTTATGTCATAACTGTGAGATTATATTTATTTATTTATTTACTTAAATTAAGAAAGGTAGATTTACTAAAGCAAAGATATGTTGTAAAGGGCGCAACGGGCAGGATAACAATGGGAGTGTCTGCTGTTTGCTGCCAACGAGATTATATTTAAACTGACTACCAGATTACTATCTGGTTGTAGTGTTGGCCCATTATTACTTTTCAGGGTTGAGTTGGCAGATTATTCTCACCAGAGAATGCTACTTTTTAGTCTAGGAATTATTATACTCTTCAGAAAATTTTTATCAATCAAAATCTGACCGTTCCAGAGAGAAGTAATTAAGTTTAAACTATAACTCTATACTTGAGTTTGTATTGAGTTCCGATATTTTCACACTGGACTTAGTTTTAGTGGAAATTTTACTTCTTTCTTTATTTTCTCACTATTATTGCAAAATTCATTTGCAGTGTTGACTTAGATTTCAAGTAGCTTTGTCCTATTTTAGCCAATCCACAGGCCTAAGTATAACTTCTAACTATTATCTTTTCTAGGCAAAATCTAGGTCAAAGACTAAGTGATAATTAGAAGTATGGGACAAATAATTCATGATACGTCTATAGTTCAGATTTTATACTTTTGTAGGTTTATAGTTTGCCACAGACTCATCTGAGCATATGTAAGCAATTATAATGTGAATTATGCATGAGATAGTGTGATGGTTAGTGACTGCAGAAAGAAAACGTAACATTTTTTCCTCACCCATTGCATTGTTATGACTGACACTCCTATAATAAAGGACAGATTAACAAAAGAAAAGCATAACATACTTATTTAGCCAAAGTTTATGTGGTACAGGAGACTTCTGAAACAAAGATCCAAAGACCCATGGAAAATTGTGCATCTTTATGCTAAGTCTGATGAAAGAAGTGGATAGTTGTGGAGACATATGAATGAGAAAAAAAAGGTTTGATCTAATGGTAATAAACTGAGGAAAACTCACAAGACCTAATTGTTCAGATTCTTTTCTGTTTCATTGTATGTCATTTTTTCACCCTAGGATTAGAGCAGGGAATCTGTCACACAAAGTAGGTCAGATAATTTTTTTATGGGTAACTCTCCCACAGAAAGGTGGGAGAAGGTCCTAGAGCGACCTGCAAGGTGCCATATTTGGGGATAGGGTCTTCTGCCGTTCACCCTCAGTTAGTTTTTGATGTGTCAACTTGGTTAGGTCATGGTGTCCGTTTGGTCAAACATCAGTTTAGATGTTGCTGTGAAGATATGTTTTCGATGTGATTAACACTTAAATCAGTTGGTAGATTTTTGAGCAAAGTAGATTACCTTCCATAGTGTAGAGGGGCCTCATCCAAAAAGTTGAAGATCTTAAGAGAAGAGACAGGTCCCATGAAGACGAAAGAATTTGGCCTTCGGGCTGCCTTAAGAATCAAGACTCCTACTGGAATTTCTAGCTGTCAGTTAGCCTTGTTGATTTCAGATGTGTTGTGTGTGTGTGTGTGTGTGTGTGTGTGTGTGTGTGTGTGTACATTCTTGGTTCTGTTTCTCTGGAGAACCTTAATACAGATAAGTTGAGCTTTCCTTTCTTTCTCAAAGGAATTGAATAAATTATATTGACATTATTTTGATAACAAATAAAACCTTTTAAACATATGTATTCACATATCAAACTTTTTCCCAAGCAAGTAGAAATGGGTAGAAATATATATGCATTTCATGAGGCACACCAATGAGAAGAGTGGAGCTCTGCTGACTTCATTTTAAAATGTACTGCTCATAATGACTCTCTTAATTTTGTTGTTCGTTCCAACACCCGCTAGTTAGGAGAAGCATTACCAAGGTCTGCAGTGAAGACTCAACCAGTGCTAGCCTTACTTCCCCCAAAACATCCTTTGTGGAAGTGCAGTGCATTTCCATAGTTGTGGTTAGTCTACCGTTAAAAAAGGAACCAAGATGAAAGATCATTAGAAATCTTCCAGGTGTTGAGTCTATATATGCATTCTATCTGAAAATTGCTCTGCTTGGATATATAAAGGTTTACCCAGTAGTTATGAATGTTTTGTTTCAGCTGCTGCCCAATGCAATTAACTATACAACGTCTCCTTTTACATTCTTCCTCAAGGGGCTGATATTTAATCAACTAGAAGTATCTGTCTTTCAACAAATAGGTTCTATGACTCATCTTTTAACTCTAAGACATCTATACAATTAGACTAAAATTACGGAATACTAAAAGTTAAAGTGCTTTGAACCACTGTATTGAAATGTCTACGTCTTTATATTTTCAAATTCTGTGGTAGTTGCAGAAGTGCAGCAGGGAAAAAAAGTGCTGGTTTGATTTTAGGCTTCGTTTTCACCTTATCTAATTCTGGAACAAATGAACTGCAGTTTAATAAGGAACTCATGCAGGGACAGTGGAATAAGCATGGAAATCCTCGAACCAATTGCAGGCATCTTTTTCTCCATTTCTCCAAAATACCACTCAGTGGTGCCCTATTGTTCAGGGGTCAGGAGGAGAAGGATGGGACTTGAGTGAGCTGAGAAATCAGAATAAAATGTGTACGTGTGATGCATATTTCATCACAGTGCTGTTTCATGGAGTGCATTTTGAATGAGTTGCTTGTCTTCTATAAAGGACAATTATTCCACCAATTTCAGCTGTCCTGGCTTTCTCATAGCTTCTCTTCATTTTCAGATCAGAAAAAAAGGTCTTACTTTTCTGCAGGGCCAAGAAAGAAAGAAAAATAGTCTATACTTCATTTTGTCAGGGCTAAGCTAGACCAATGAACTTAGAAGAGTGAGTTTAAGTTGTCAAAAGAAAGAGACTCAGATAAAAAATACCTCAGACTAAACATTTACACATCGTCTATCTGGACTTGACTTTGACCGGTCTGTTTTTAAATCTCTGGCGATGTGCGGCAGATGGCAGAATCAGTGGTCCCAAGGTCTGCCAGCCTCCCATCCAGGACCTCGGTGGCCACAGGCATCTGACTATCATTGTCAACTTTCAGAAAGTCTGAATAAACATCAACATTTTCATAAGGAAGTCGAAGAATTCCAGATGCACCGACCCAGTGAGAAAAACGTTCTGGAAAGGAAGCTGGTGGCAGACGCTCCCACACCTTTTGGACAGACATTCTCATTTCCTGTGTGGCATTCACTTACCCCAAATGTGAGAACTGAACAAACACCACTTTCACAACCCAACCCAGTGAAGGCATATTTTGATTCCAGACATTTAGCAAGTTGACCAAAGGAGTCTACCTATGAAAATTCCTGGCCACTATCCCCCAATCTGAGACAAGAATGGCAAGGAATATTTTTTTCTCTCAGGAAAGAGAGTCCTCCTGAGATTGAAACTCTCTATTCTAGACAGGGTCTGGCTTCTAGAATTTTAAGCAAGAACAAAGTCAGTTAAAAAAAAAATTTAGTAAAAATCAAGCACATAGAGAAATGTCATGAATATTTTTTAGTATTGTTATATGATGTTTTAAAGGGAAAGAAATATATTAATCTTATTGAAAAAATTAAAGGCCAGAAAACTTTTTCAAATATATTCTTTCTTCTAAGTTAACTGTTGCTCCTTTATTCAAACTTGTTAAATGAGGAACTGTCTTATTTTAATGTGGTAGAGAATAATTCAGCTAGAAAATGGTTAGTATTGGAAACAGAAATGATTCTTTCTGGAAGCTGTAGCTCTATTGCGCTTATGCTTGTTGTCAGGTGGATTTTGGAACTGGATTTCCACATTTTTGGTTTCCACGATAGCAGTAGCCCTCCCTGTGTGAGGGGAGGGTTCTACAATTTGTACTCCTCTAATGAGCCTGAGGGCCCAATCACCATCCCTGAAAAGCAACCCTAAAAATTAAGTGATAATATTTGTTTTCAGATTTTTAGTAAGAAATATTCAATTGGTTACATTTCTATTCAAATTTAGTAAAATTAAATCATTTTAGCAAATGTGTTACGAGCCATTTATGTGGAAAGCATACCCCTTAGAGACATTATTCACTCATTTAACACTTATTGAGTGGCCTAGCATGTTCATGTGGATCTTAAGACTTTAGTCCCTACTTATGGAGTGAATATTCTATTTCTCTAGAAATTTTCAGGCATCTGAAAGTAGACACAGAAATCTAAGAATGAAGATGCAGAAAGAGGCCTAACTTTGAAGAAGCACCTCCCAAGTACCAACAAAAAATGTTTTCCTTGTCAGGTCTATGGTGGAAAAGAAGATGCTAAGAAAGGAATTTATTCTGACTGAAAATGTATCTGTTTCATTGAAACTAGGAAAAGATTTTACAAATGATAGAACTGCTCATTTGGTGATGTTCTAGTCTGAACAGCCACACAGGGTTTGGTGTTCTTTTTTGTCCTGTTGATGCCTTCGTTTTGTGGGGTTTTCAGTTAATCCTTTACACTCTAATTGAAGAGCAGACTTTTGGCAGAAGGACAATTAGAATAAGAGGGGTTAATAAAATTCTTGAAATGCTTCTCACAACTCAAACTGTAGGATTTATACATTGAATAATTTAGAGTCATCTGAAAAAATAAATTGGGAGCAGTTGAAGAGTTCAGTAGACTCTGACTGTTGATTGTTCTTGTTACCTTCATACTGAGAAGAGAATGCCCTGTTAACTTCAGGGGAATTCTTGCTAGCACTACACCATAGGATTGAGCCAGCCATTATATTGAAAGTGAGACTCTTGTACACTTGGATTGAATGAATTCAGGACTGCCAACCATTGTCAGTAGCTGAATTGCAGAGATCTTGGCACAGAGGGTTTAAAAATATGCTCTGGCTAGTCCCAGAAGCATTATTTTACTTTTAGAGTACTTTGAAAACATACCGAGTCATAGAGCAAAGCCAAATGTGTGTTTGGCACAGGTTTATCTACTATATTCATTTGTATATTTTCATGGAACCTATCAGTACGTCTAAGTTTTTATTCAGAAATGTGATATCCTTGAATGGAAGTGATTGGAAGAAAATCAATTTCCTCTCCATACTGAGGCTATGATAAGGAAATGCATATAGGGGTCAGGGGTTGGCCAAACTTGTATAATGACTTGTCCATTGTCTATCATCTATACTTCACATGTAAGAGTTATCCATTTCTAAATCAATCAGTAGCAAGGAAAGGAAGCTTACTTCACTTAGCGTTGAGTATATATGTATAGTATATGTAAAATAGAGTATTCCCTCGAGTGGCAATGCAGCGTTATTTAAAGAAAGTTGAACAAGGAATCAGGGAAACTTGGTTTAGCTCAGTTCTTCTATAAACTCATTGTGTAATCATGGGCAAAGCATGGTCACTGTGGGTCTCAGCTCTTTATTTCCAAATCGAAGGAATTTGACTCTTTCTAGTATATATTCCACTTTATAATTCTTAATCTGCTGAGGATGATGAGAAGAAAATGGAAAGGGGTAAATATAATTAATAATACAATGACATCTCAGATTTCACTCCTTTTCAAATATCATATTTGTGAAGCTTTAAAAATCAGCTTTAAGCCGGGCTCGGTGGCTCAGCCTGTAATCCCGTGCCTTTGGGAGGCTGAGGTGAGTGGATTGCCTAAGCCCGCAGGTTCGAGACCTGCCTGGGCAGCGAGATCTCATCTCTACAATAAATCAAAAAATCAGCCGGGCGTGGTAGCGCATGCCTGTAATTCTGGCCACTTGGAAGGCTGAGGTGGAAGGATTGCTGGAGCCCAGCAGGTTGAGGCTGCGGTGGCCGGGAGCGGCCACTGCACTCCAGTCTGGGTGACAGAGTGAGACTCCAACTCAAAAAAAAAAAAAAAATCGGCTTTAGACGCTCTCATTGCTCAAGCTCAGTAGTCCCATAACCAGGTCAGGAATCAAAAGGAATTGCACAAACTAGCTAAATTCTAGAGTCATGATGATTCAGTGGCTTATGAGGCCATCAGAGTTACTGTGGGAATAGCTAGCTTCCTAAGCATTCTTGGCATGTTTAGCTTCAAGAACCATGCCTTGAATAAGCAAGTTTTTGACACCAAGCAAGGTCTAGGGACAGAGATTCTGATTTAGTCCAAGGGCCTGTCGTCTACGCTAGCCTTGCGGTTTTGCACCGGCCACTTACTCTTTCTTGCTCTCAGTTCTCCATTTATAAGACGAGATGCTGCCTAAAGTCATTTACTGTTTTGTTATCCTATGGGCCTCTTAAAAGATACTGAGTATTTGGGAACAAAACAGTCAACTCCTCTCTACATGGATACCCATTAATTGCAAAATTAATTACATGTGTTAATTTTTATCATGATGTACAACAGGTTGACAATGTTTTTTCCATGCATGAATCAGCCTGGCATCTTGGATTCCTCCTGCTCTTTTAAGACTCCTCCTGCTCATGGAAGTAGGCAATTTTTTGTGTGCATCACCTCCCAGCTTTATTAGGCCTCCCCTAAGCCCAGAAAAATATCTGTTCTTAAGTACTCTTTGAATTATTCTGGTTACATCATCTTTTTAAGAAAAGACACAAAGCTCTCTGGAGTATATAGCAATGCTAGTCAGCATTGGGATATTGCCAGATAGAGCTAATCTGTATTCATTTGCTAGCGCTGCCTTAAACAACTACCACCAAATTCGGTGGCTTAGACAACAAACATTTATTGTTTCGATGTTCAGGAGGCTAGAAATCTGAGACGAAGGTGTCAGCAGAGTTGGTTCCTTCTGAGGGCTGTGTGGGAGAAGCTGTCTCTTACTTCTTGCCTAGCTTCTACTGGTTTGATGGCAATCTGGTTTGTTTGTTTGTTTGTTTTTAACTTGTAGAAGTATCCATTTGATCTCTGCCTTCATCTGCACATGGTGTTTTCCATGTGTATATATCTATGTCCAAATTTCTCCTTTTTTGTAAGTATATCAGTCATATTGGACAAGTATATCAGCAGCTTCCCCTAACTATTTACACCTGCCACACCCTTATTTCCAAATAAGATCACATTTTGAGGAATTGGGGGTTCAGACTTTGATATACGAATTTGGGGGATACAATTCAACCCCTAACATATGGCTTCCAATATTCTCCGTGTGGGGTGAATCTCACTAATGCTGTTGGTTTTTCATTTTGCAGCAGAGCTCAGGTGCATTAATGATGAATTCCTATGGAAGGCTCTTGGCTAATTATGAAGAATGTGAGTTTGCTTTCTGTTATTCTGCTACCTCCTTTGGGGTCCTTTTGTTTTTGAGGGGTCCCTAATCTTTGTCCTTTCGTGTACCTGCCCTTCAGAAGAGACTTGCAATTTATAATTACACTTCTGCCACAGCTTTTGTTGCTTGGGGGAACATCTATCTCTCTTGCTGATTATTACAGAATTGTAGAGTCTGTTTAGCTTCTTAGCTGGCAGCTTTATCTGACATGCTTACTGAATAACAAGATACTAAATTTTAAACATGGTCTCTATACTTTTCACTTTAAACCAAATTCTTCACTTTCTTTGCCAGCAAAGTAACCATTTTAGCCAGTTCTTCATTTCCGTAACTAGTTCTTTTTTTCTAGTCCAAAGAAATCTTGGACGCCTCCTCAAATCTTCTCTGCCTTCATCTCTAATATCTAACTTGCCAGCAGGCACTACCATTTTTCCTTCAACTTGTCTCTCATTTTCACCATACATAGGAGAAGTTGCAAGCAGCCATTTTGAGCACTTCATCTGGGGAAAATATTCCTATATTTGCCTATTCTCAGAAATATCGAGAACCTCCCTGAGAGAGAGGAAAGCAAACCATGGGTCCTAAAATTCACGTCAAATACGAGGTGTTTTTCTTGGCCCTTTACAACAACCCCATGAGGCATTTTTGCCTAACTTTATGAAAAAAATAGAGACAAGCTATAGAATTGGTTTATAATCATGAGCTCATAGCCAAGGAGAAAGGATCTCTGGAGTTCTTTATTTTTCAAGAAGAGCTGCTGAACTTTACTATTGTATTGAATGATAATGATAATGATGATGACATCATGCTTAACAACCACTTACTTTATCCTAGGCACTGGTCCACAAATGCATTACCTATCTTATGCCATTTATCCTCACAATAACCTTCTGAGGAAGGTGCAAACCTTGTTTTAGAAGGTATTAGAAATAGAAAGCTCAGATAAATTGACCAAAGTCTTGTAGCCAAGAGCAAATAAGACCTATATTGGACTCAGTCGGCTTGAGTTCAGACCCTTCTCTTTTAACCAAAACATTGTATTTTAAAGTGAAATATCACACATTTTTTACTCAGTCATCTTTTGCAAAACAATCCCTAACCCTCTTCATTAGCATTACCATATATAAACACCACACATCTCACCATAATGGCTAGCTGAGTGCTGGGCACAAAGCTTATGCTCAATATATATTTTTAGTAATTTCCTGCATAATTAATAGCAGTTCCTTACAACCAGCCATAGAAATGTATTTTCTAAACTTATAATAAGCACAACTAGATAATCATTACCAAACTACAGATTGAGAAAAATATTGGAGAGGGAGTTAAGAGATCTACATTCTAGCCCTTTTTGTCACTAACACCTGTGATACTCAGCTCCCTCATCTGTAAGTTTAAAAGCTTTGTCTTAAAATGATTTTGGTCTAAAATGATTTTAAAATGCATACCCCACATTTTGTAGTTCCAATCATGTTTTAGTTATGTTGGAAAATATTTTCACTCTGGTTAACAGTAAAGAATATATAGGATGTTAATTTCAGCATAGTGGTTTTATTCCATGGTATTTAGGAATGCAAATAATGTGTTCCCAGGTTTTAGCCAATCTACTATTTTTTTTTTGTGTGTGTGGTCAGTATTAGTCGTCGGATTTAATTTGTATATTCCCCTAGAAATACACTTGTATTGTGTGCAGTCATATTAACTATGAAATTGGTAGCACATGTTATCTTCTTTAATGCCTCCTATCATTCTTTTCATAGTTACATTTTAACTCTAGTCCTTAAAAGAGACCATTTAATACTTTACAAGCACTAAAAGTAGCAGCAGGTGAACTATAATAGATTGTTATATATTAGAGATCCAACCAAGCGACATGCTTTCATCCAATTTGCCCAAAGGTGCACAGCAAACATAGCATTTAAACCTATGTATTCTGATTCCTAAGCCAACTCACTAACCACTCTCTTTAAAGAGACATTGGAGCAACTTCTCACTGAATAAAATTTTTGTTGTTTATTTTGTTTTTGAGTCCATATCTCACTCTGTTGCCCAGGGTAGAATGCAGTGGTACAGTCATGATTCTCTGAAGCCTCAAACTCCTTGGCTCAGGTGATCCTTCCACCTCAGCCTCCCAAGTAGCAGGGATTACAGGTGCATGCCACAATGCTTATTTTTTTTAATTTTTTTAGTAGAAATTAGGTCTTTCTGTGTTGCTTAGACTGGTCTCAAACTCCCAGGCTCAAGCGAACCTCCTTCCTCAGTCTCTCTGTTAGGTTAAAAAATATATCCTAGCAGGGCTTCCAAATGTTAGGTCAGACCCACGGGGTGAGGTTGTACAATCTGGTGGCATGTGAAAGATGCAAAGAATTGCACTGCAGTTCAATTGGAAAATATAGTTTATTTAGAAAGTAAATGAGAGAGAGAGAGAGACAGAGAGAGAGAGAGACAGAGAGAGAGATTGATTCAACTCCCTAAGGTAGAAAGGGGCCAAAGCTAGGAAACATGGTGACCGTGGCTCAAGGTACTTAGCAAAGCAACAGCAAATGACTGCTTGAGGTTGAATGGTTTTAAACATTTCCCTTTGAAGAGGGCAGGTTGTTAAGGTGGTTGAGTGGTTGTCTGTTCCACATCATCACAGAGAGGACAGGTAAGCGCAGGTACTAGCATCAGATGATGGACAGCAGGCAGATGGGTGGGCTAGTTACAAGACTGCTGCCACGATGATGGGGTCTGTGTCAAAAGGTCAGGAACGGCTGATTAGGTTAACTTGGGTCTTATGGGTGGAGGCAAATACTTGAAATAGAAAAGTTAATTAGTACAAAACAAACTGAAGAGGAGGTTGAGAAGCAATTATCAGTAACTACCTCTGAGAAATCGGTTCTGTCCTTGACTAGTGGGATTAGAGGGTAAATTAAAGTGAACTGTTAGAAAAACTTGACAACTAGGCAATGTTAAAATGGCTGCTCATTGGGTATATTGATTCTGTTATGTCCTTTCACTCTCAAAGTTCTAGGATTACAAATATGAGCTACTGCACCCAGTCAACAAGTTTTTTTAAATGGAAAAAAAAATCTTTATTAAAAGTGCCATACTTCAACAATAAGAGGCATAAGAGTCCTGAAAAGCCAGTCTGCAAAAACAAAGTTCCAGTGAGTTACTCCTCCATCTTTATTTAGTTTGTATCAACATTCACTTAGTTTTCAGATTTGATCTTGGCCTTCACAGAAAACTTCCTTTGGATATAACCTAATTTTCTAATTCTGATGTTCCAGCTCCAGTGCTTCCACATGTTCTTCAGGTATAAAACTTTTACACAATTTTTTTAGTGCCCAAAGTTTTTAATGTCCCCAGGGAATTAGTCTTAATTGAAAGACACACAAAAGAGATTTTTTTTAAAAAAAACCTTTCTGGATTTTTTTCAACCTTAGCTGCTTCTAATGTGGGGTAGACTGGGGAGAGAAGCATTCTCATTTTAGTGATTTCTACAAATTATGTTGCTAAATCAATCCATAAATGGGGTTTCTTAAAACTAGCTGGAAAGCAAAAATAGTTTGAATATATGTTCATGTCAAGTATGCCTCCAAATCAAAAGTGGATAAGTAGACAGTGCTGTGTTCTTACTATTTACAATAATATTCAAATTATTGATGCAAAATAATAGATTTCAAGTTGAAAATAGCAGGTTGGCAATATTAACTTATTGCCTTCCTGTACACTCCTCATACTCAACTGAAAGAAAAATCTACTAATATGTCTCACTTTTCATTTCTATATATTTTGGATCATTCAGGTTTATTCTTCTGTAAATTGCTCACAGTCTTTGTCTATCCTTCTTTTGAGTTATTTGCATTCATATTAATTTATGAGTTCTTTGTTATTTTAGATACAAATTTTTTGTTGGTTCTAGCCATTATAAATATTTTATCCCACCCCATGGCTTGGCATTTCACTTGATTTATGGTGTCTTTTGTCAAATAAAAGAATTAAACTTAGTAGTCAAATGCAGCAATAATAACCTTCATGTTTTTGCTCTATGAGTTTTGATTGAGTAATACTTTATTACTGAATGTCATGAAGATGTTTTCCACATTTTCTTTAAAAATTTAATAATTTGGCTTTCATTTTTAGGTTTTAAATAATCTATCATTTATTCTTATATGAGGCATTATGGGAGATAAAGAAGAAATCTTTCTTTTTAGTACATGGATAGTCAATTGTTTCACACTTACATCAGGTAGTCCATTTTCTTTCCAATAGTGAGTATCACCTCTGTCATCTTCCAACCCCCTGTTCATACAAAGCTAAGATTCTAGGTTTTGCATTATCAGCCTTGTCATTTTATTATTTCTTGCATCAATACCACCATTGTTTTAATTATGGCAAGTCTTGGTGGTAAATCAGCTCTTATTTTTCAAAGTTTTCTTTGTTTTCCTTGATTCTTTTTTGTTTCATATGTATTTATTTATTTAGATGAGAAAATATAGTTTATTTAAAAGTAAATTAGAGAGCGAAGATTCACCTCCCTAATGTAGGGAAGTGGGCCAAAGTCAGGAAACATGGCCTGGTTGTTTCATATATAGTTAATGAGCCGCTTCTCACATTAAAAATCGACTTGGGCTGGGCTCGGTGGCTCAGCCTGTAATCCCGCGCCTTTGGGAGGCTGAGGTGAGTGGATTGCCTGAGCCCGCGGGTTCGAGACCCGTCTGGGCAGGCCAGACCTCATCTCTACAATAAAAATCAAAAAATTAGCCGGGCGTGGTAGCGCGCGCCTGTAATTCCGGCTACTCGGAAGGCTGAGGCGGAAGGATGGCCGGAGTCCAGTGGGTCGAGGCTGTGGTGGCCGGGAGTGGCCACTGCACTCCAGTCTGGGTGACAGAGTGAGACTCCAACTCAAAAAAAAAAAAAAATCGACTTGGGCAAAATGGCCATTATCAATAACTCAAAAAATAACAGATGCTGGAGAGGATGTGGTGAAAAGGGAACATTTCTACACTGTTGGTGGCAATGTAAACTAGTGCAACCTCTGTGGAAATCAGTGTGGTGATTCCTAAAAGCTCTAAAAATCGACCTTCCATATGACCCCGCAATCCCCCTACTGGGAATAGACACTGAAGAACTCAAATCACTCGATAAAAAAGATACCTGCACACCTATGTTTATCGCAGCACTGTTTACAATAGCAAGATCATGGAACCAACCACACTGTCCATCAAAAGAGGACTGGATTAAAAAAATGTGGTACATATACACAATGGAATATTACACAGCCATAAAAAACAACAAAATTATGAATTTCACAGCAACCTGGATGGAATTAGAGTTTATAATACTGAGTGATCTCTCACAGAAACAAAGATCTAAGTATCACATGTTCTCACTCATAAGTGAACCCTGAACAACTATCATAATACTATAAGAAAAGGATTGACAGTGGCAGGAAACTATGGTGGGGGCCAGGGAGGGGAAGGGAGATGGGATTAATGGTAGTCAATATCTGTGTGGGGATAGGAGGCACACTTTATCAACAAGGGTACTTGCACAATGCATATTTGTATACCTAACCCTTAACCGTACCCCACAATTTTAAAATAAAAATATATAGAAAAAAAAATCGACTTGGGGATTTGATTAGAATTACCTGAAATTTTAAATACATATGTATGTAATATATACACATATGTACACAGACAATATGGAATCATTGCATTTTATCATATTGACTTTTCCTGTCTAGTTAAGAGCTGTCAATTCATGTAAGTCCTATGATTTACAATAGGATCTTATATTTTTCTTCAATAAGTTTTTGTACATCGTTTATTGTCTTCATTTGTAGTTACCTTGTATTTATTTTAAATGAATCTTTTAAAAATTATATTTTATAATGGTTGTGTCTGCTTTCTAGAAACACATTTACATTTTATATAATTTTCTATATTAATCCTATATTTAGCATGACCTTATTGAGATTTCCTGTTGGTTTTCAAGTTTTACAGTTACCAGAATGTTTTATGTAGATAAAATTGTTTCCAAATACAGTACTCCACTGAACAGAAGTGATACTACTATTCATATTGGACTTGAAAGGGGATTCTTTTATGATTAAATAAATTATTATTAAACTCATTTTTATTGTTAGTTAGGCTTTTGTTAGCTACCTTATACTAAAGCTCTGTTCCTGTTACCAATGATTCTCTAATGACCAAGAGGGTATCAGAATTATCTGGAGAGTTTATTAAAAGCAAGACCTCATCTCTACAATAAATCAAAACATTAGCCGGGCGTGGTAGCGCGCCTGTAGTTCCAGCTACTTGGAAGGCTGAGGCGGAAGGATCACCAGAGCCCATCAGGTCGACGCTGGGGTGACCTTGAGTATGCCACTGCACTCTAGCCTGAGTGAGACTCCAACTCAAAAAAAAAAAAAAAGCGATTCCTGGGCACTATCCCCAGAGTTTCTGATTCAGTAGGTCTCCAAAATTTTCATTTCTAACAGGTTCTTTGGTGATGCTGATGCTGCTAGTCAGGGATCACCACCACTGTTCTATGTCACACTTAAATTTCTGTCCGTATTAGTTGAGTAGTGAACGTATGTGAGATGGATTTTTACTTGTTTCTAAACTTGTTTATGCCTGTTTTACTTGACTCTTTTTGCCCTATTCCCAAAGAGATAATCAGTGAATGTGAGGCTCACCTCATGCCTTTTCTCAAAGTCTTGTGGTTATTTGTCAATGGCTTCCTAATGCCTGCCAGACAGTTTCATGATGATGTTATAATTCTATGTGATTTTATATTTTTCTGACTTTGCTCAAAATTCACCAGTGAGTTTTTCTCTCCATTTTTAAAAAAGTAAAATGTAATTTTAATATTATACTAACATGGCAGAATAGGAGAAATAGAAGGTAAAAATGCTGAACTCGTTAGTTAATTAACGTAAGCTAAGGAGGTTCCTCTTTATTTTATTTTATTTTATGTTGAAGATGTGGGTTACGCGTCAGGGTTAGGTACATAAGCAGCCTACGTGCAGATGAAATTTGAGCCTCTCACTGGTCCTCACTTCCCCTGGTTTAGGCTCAGGTACTCTTAGTGATGTTATGTACCCCACCTCCCCTGGCAGTGTCTGGTTACTGCCGATCCCTCTCTTGTAGTATTGTGATAAATGTTCAGGACCCACTTATGAGTGAGGACATATGGTACTCAGTTCTTTGTTTTTGTGATAGACCACTAGTACAATAGACTCTAAATCCATCCAAGTTGCTCGAAGTTCATAATTTCGTTCTTCTTTATGGCTGCATAATACTCCATCCTGTATCCATATCCACATTTTCTTAATCCATCTTAACTCTTTTTAAAGCTTACTAATTATTATAATACAAAGGAATTCAAACATCAAGTTGGGTAAATGTAGAGGAGAACTCCTTTGCTCATTTTCTAGACTAGCAGACTATTTTCCCTGTGTAAATCATAGTGATTAATGCCTATACACATCAAATACTCGCAGCCAGATGATTGTATTGTCTGAGTCACAATAGCACTTCTATTCACATCAGTTGTATTATAGACTTATAAATAGTCTTGCTGTTGATTCCTATTATTTATTTTAATATTTTATTTTTATTTTAAATTACTTAATACATTGAAATATTATGTCACTTGGTGAAATATGAGTACAAAATAGTTATTTCCATCAAAACTTAAGTTCAGTTTTTCTATAAGGCATGATAAATTTGTATTTCTAAATACTTTTTTAAAATTAGTTGTAAATAAGAAAATTTAAAGGGTTGGAAAAAGGTCTTCAAAATCTTAAGAACTATACATTAATATTAATTTGAAAATATTTTTTGAATTCTCGCTTTAATGAAGCCTAAGTTAGAGCTTATAGATGTCATATTCAGGATGATGGTCTTTATGAAGCACAGACTACCGTAGAATACTCCAACCAAAAGATATTACATGTTTTAAGTTAAAATATAACCTTAAAACAATATATAATTTTCAAAAAATTCCTCATGTTAAATGACTTTTGATTAAACAACCAATCACTGATTCTGCTTACACAAGATAAGGGGACTTCTTTTATACGTCATTATTAATACCATCCAATTTTCTTACTGACTAAAATGTTACTAAAATGCATATATTTATTTGAAAATATGTGCAAAAAAATAGAGAGAAATCAATTGGCCCAACTGTTCAAAATAAAATCAAATATGTTGAAGTATTCAGAGGTCTCTGGCTACTAACCTTGGCCTCTTCCCTTGGCATAGAGTCTTTGTTTTGGTTATCATGTTTGTATCACATGACCCACAACTCTAGGGAAAGCCAACTGGATCAAGCAGTGGGTAGGGGTCATGACCCAAAGACATAGGCAATCGACCTATAAAGTGGTCAGAGTCCAAGTAAGCCTGTCCTAGTGCCTAGCACACTCAAACTGATCTTCTTAGAAGAAAGTAAGTCAAAAGTAGACTAGTTCAGAAAAATAAATAAATAAATAAATCCAAGAAGGTAACCTTGTAACAACCTGACCTGGTTCTTAGGCCCATGCACAAAAAGCCAATTCACCGAGATAACATAGTTGTAGTAAAGAAAGAGTTTATCGCAGGGCAGCCAAATGGGAAACTGCCTTCTTGAGAGTTTTTAGGCTTGGATTTTTAAAGATAACTTGGCAGGTATGGGTGCTGATGATTAGTTGGTAATGAAGTCATGAGGTGTTAAAGCTGTCTTTGTGTTAGGAGCCATGGGGTGTGGGGGTCAGGACTGGTTGAGTCAGTGCCTTGGCATAGGGAAAGCCAGTTGGTTCACCAAAATGCAAAGCCTGAAAAATATCTCAGAAATCATTTTAGATTTTATAATGGCAATTGAAAAGTTACAGGTCTTATGACCACCAGTGACCTGACTTCTAAGAGGGCCAGGCAACAATGGCTGGTACCATTTAACATTGGTTGGAACCACTTAACTCTGTCTGTAGCTTTAAAGAAAAGCACATGGGAGGCTGGTCAGCACCTGGATACATCAGACGTGCATGACCTAAGGCTAATTTTTTAAGGGAAAATAAGTTTATTAATCTTAAGACGGTTTTGGTGGGGGCAGTTAGGACATGAAGATATTATTAGTTACTGCTCCCTATTGAAATGACTATATGTGAGCAATTATTCAAGGAAGAAGGCAAGCTTAGAAACAACAGATTTGTTAACTTTTTACTTATGCCTAATCCTTGTAGGACTCAGATCTTTTCCACAGTTTTTACCCTGTGGCCTTATATTAATTTTATATAAGTGGTTTCAATGTAATAAGCAGCTTTAATCAATAAAGAATATGAGACAGAAAGCAGCATAGTTACAGGACAATTTACATAAAATTAAAAAAAAAAAACTAGAGAAAGAAGTTAGGGAGGTAAGACTGGATTCCTAGGCATGGAGGACGAGCATTCACTATGACTTTCAAGAGCTATCCTCTGGTTTCTCCAGCTTTTGTTGATCCTGAACTATAGAAATACATGTCCCAGTTCTCCCAAAGTCCTTAGGGAACTGTGTTTGGTCCCTTCTCATATCTCCTTGTATCCCAATTATAACTCATACCCTCCTTAGACAAAACCTGAGTATATGTGCTCTTTGTATGTTGATAGAGCCTAACTAATACACACAGAAAGGAAACAAATTTATGATTCAATTGGCTTTAACAGATAAGATTCTGGAGGCAGGGACCGTATGTCTACAGTGTTTTGACATGCTAATAAGGCAACAGAATAAAAACAACTTTAGTGATTTATCTGCACAAATTTGTTTATTTAGAATCATATCTTAGCAGAGAGGTGTTCCAAAGTATTGGTATAACTTATCTCATATCTTTCTATGAGTTACTGTGTGAACTGAAGGCAGGAAAACATTGGATTGAGAGTCAGGAAACCTTGAATGTAATCAGAATTTAACCATGACAAGAAGTTGGTGACTTTGGGAAAATCATCCAAAATCTCTCGGCCTCAGTTTCTGTCTCTGTGGAGCTCATATGTTGTGACTTAAGGTTGTTATACAGATCAAATCAGAGATATATGTGAAAGTACTTTGTTCTTTATATATTTGTTATGCCACACATATATAGGCAATAAATCTTTAAAATCTCAGATTTGGAAGAAAATTCGCTTCAGAGCCAGTTCTTACCTGATAACTGACAGGAAATGTCATTTGCAGGTTTCAGAATGATTTTAAATTATTTTAATCTTGCGTAACTTCTATTTATGTTCTGATTTCCACATGTGTTTCATTTGAATGTGAATAAATTTTTAGCATATGAATTTCCTGATAGTCCTAAAACAATATTTGAAGTAAATACTAGGTTTATTATTTTTTAAAATTGAGTCATCTAACTGTGAAAGGGACAAACTGACCCAGACCCCAAGCCCCCAAAGAGACTGGAGACTCTTCTGCTTATGTAGGCGCAACAAGCTAAATCTGCTTCTGTAAATATGCTTGTTTACGCGTTGCGGTTCAGC
This sequence comes from Carlito syrichta, assembly GCF_000164805.1. Lineage (NCBI taxonomy): Eukaryota > Metazoa > Chordata > Mammalia > Primates > Tarsiidae > Carlito > Carlito syrichta. Next base: position 43,377 of record NW_007232800.1, on the reverse strand, counting down.
TAGCTGGAAAGTACTTGACAACTGTGATTAGCTAGCTGAAAAGTCCCTGGCAGCTGCTGCTACCAGGATATGGTTTTGATCTATAAAATACTCCTCTCAATTTCAGCTCGAGGTCCTTGCTTTGGAACTCGTGTGTCCAGCAAGTAGTCACCGACTGACTGAACCTTGGCTAATAAACCTCTCCTTTGTTACTTATAACTTTGTGTCAGTGTCTGTAATTTAAGCCCTTAGACCCTACTTCACTAACTACTAACTACTGAGAAAAGGGTGGAAGGATTAATCTCCAAACTCCATAAGTGCAAAGGTATTGACAGAAAAAATAGGAGTTAATTAAGACTACTACCAGATATTTTTATATCACATCAGACTTGTGCTGGGCATACTCACAAGCTGGTAGAGTCTCACCAATATTTCTTCCTCCCTCCTCACCTCTCCTTCATATCCTAGAGCTTCTTCTTGTCTATGCTCTGTGGAAGCAACACACTATAAGTTTTACCTTTCCTACCCTCTTCCTCACTTTAAAACATAGGTGTTTTCTGGGCTCTGCCTAAAATAATCAGGATTAATTAAGAAGAAAATGTCTATGAAGAGTAGACTATATTTTGTATCTTAAATAACATTTGCTTTTACAAAGCTGCCTCCAATAGTGATAAGCACCTTGATTTGAAGAAGTTTTCAGTTTGCTGTGGGGAAGGCCTTTCAGGACTCCTCATGTAGACAAAGAAGCAGGCTAGCTCTGTACACAAAAGATGTAGCTTTGCATGTGTGACTATCTTGGAAAAAAACAGATAGAAATTGGCTTTTTATTTCATCTTTATGAAAACCCATGAATAGAATTGTGATAAAATCTGTCCTATTTGGGGTTTGTGCCTGGCCAATAGGTGTCAGAGAATAATTTTTCTAATCATTGTCAGGTCCTTATTGATGCAGCCAGCAATGACCAGGTTGAAGAAACATTGTTTATGCATGATCCAAGTGCATGCTGATATCTTGTTAGGCCCAGATGTTCATATTCCTAGATATAATCTTGACACCAAAGCCCAAATCAACATTATGCAGGAAGACTGAATTCCTCAAATTCAACCCTTATTATTTCTACTCCATTGGAAAGCACACATGTCCTTCCTCCCCTGCCTTCTATGCTCTCCAGATTACAAAGTGAGCTGTTTAAAAACTGTCAGACACAATGGGAATGTATGCAAAGAAGTGGGATTTGAGACCTTAGTAAGACCCAGGAGATCTAGGAATTTCAGTCATAGGAAACTCCATTCAATGCTGAGCCATAGGGCTAATACAGAGAAATAATTTCAGAAGAACACAAATGAAAAACATATAGAGAATAATTAGATATTAGCAAAATAATGATAATAAAATGATGATTAGTTCAGATCAATAAAGGTCATCATTATGAATTTTTTGTGCTAGAGTAAATGAGTCCCAGGGTTGATTTGCTAATTTATTATGAATCATTGGCAGAGTTTGATATGGTGTTCTTAAACAGTGGCTACAAAGAGTCTTTCTCTTCAGTCTCAGTACTGATTTTAGGCAAAGCAAGGGACATTCAAATGTAGCTACACCTATGCTCTGCTTCAAGAATGTTATGCTGTGAATATGCCCTCTCCAAAATTCAGGTGTTGCTAATGTGATATATGTCATGAAGTATCTTTCTTTGTGAATGGGGTTAAGAATCTTTTAAATTGCCTGAAATACTTTCAATAGGATTGGTATCAGCTCCTCCTTGTACGTTTTGTAGACTTCTGCTGGAAAGCCATCCGGTCCAGGGCTTTTTTTGGTAGGTAATTTTCGCATGACAGAGTCAATTTCCTGGAGGAACTCAAATAATTCTATAAAAAAGATACCTGCACACATATGTTTGTTGCAACTCTATTCACAATAGCAAAAACATGGAACCAACCGTGTTGCCCATCAAAGCTGGACCGGACAAAAAATGTGGTACATATACACGATGGAATATTATGCAGCCATAAAGAAGGACAAATATATGGACTTTGCAGCAACTTGGATGTATTTGGAGTCGATCATACTCAGTGATTTATCACAGAAACAAAGAACAGAGTTCCATATGTTCTCATTCATAAGCGGAACTTGAACAATTATAATGCTGTAAGAAAGCGATTGGCGGTAGTGGGAAACTGTCGGGGGTGGGGTGAGATTGGCAGTTAAGGGAAACTGTTAGGGGAGGGAGGGGCATACCTCATCAACAAGAGTATCTGCACAATCAATGTTTATATATATAACCCTGAAATGTACCCCACATCTTTATAAAAAAAATTAAAATAAAAAAAGGACCGCTTAAAAGAGGTTTCTTCCAGCACTTGGGTTTTTGCCCTTGTCTTCTTCCATGTGAGGACACAGTGTTCCTTCCCTCTGGAAGATGCAGCCCTCATCAGACACCAAATGCTAGTTCCTTGATCTTGGGCTTCCCAGTCTCCAGAACTGTGAGAATTAAATTTCTGTTCTTTATAAATTACCCAGTGTGTGATATTCTGTTATAGAAGTACAAAATGGACTTAAAAAAGGAAAAGCTATTTAAAACAAGTTTACTGTCTGTTGTCTTTTACTGAAAACCATGTATCAACAAGTGGATATGTACTAATAATTAGGAAGTTTGGTTAGATTTAAAGAAAACATCCTTGATTCTAAAGGCAATTGATTATACTAGGAGAGGTCAAAAGTGTTTGAAAGGATATCTGTTCCTAAAATATGATCAAACAGCACCATATTGGATTATAAGTGTATATGCTTCCTGATGATAGAGCAAATTTTTAAATATTTTTATTCCTTTTATACTTTTATTTTTGTGATTTTACCTTTCTAGTTAAAGAGAGAGTGCTGGATACATAATTTAAAGAGATAATGAAGTAGTGAATGTTTACAATCTTATATGCAAAATAATGACATTTATACAATAGGAATTATACATTGAAAATCAAGAAAGTATCATTTCTTTTTTTGTTTTGTTTTGTCTTGTTTTTTTGTGTCAGAGTCTCACTCTGTCACCCAGGTTGGAGTGCAGTGGCACACTCATGGCCCCCGTAACCTCGACCTGTTGGGCTCAGGCAATCTTTTCACTTCAGCCTTCCAAGTAGCTGGAACTACAAATGCACACTACCAAGTCCAGCTAATTTTTTGATTTATTGTAGAAACAAGGTCTCACCATGTTGCCTAGGCTGGTCTCGAACCCGTGGACTCTGGCAATCCTCTCACCTTCACCTCCCAGAGTACTGGGATTACAGGCGTGAGCCACCATGCCCGGCTAGGAAAGTATAATTTCTAGCAGACCACTTTTGTCCCAGCATAAATTAAGACTTCTTTTCAACAGTAGAATTTCTAATTTAAATTGCATAATATATTGAATATCAAATTTGGGCAGCTGTTTACGCACTAAAGATATTAATATTGAAGGAAATTTTTGAGTAGTTTTAAGAACTAGGAAGCTTTAACAATTTATTGTAAAATTAGATCTAGTATTATATTCATATTTAGGCAGGCTGCGCGAGGGCCTGGAATGCTAGCAGTTCATTGTTGCTCTTGATTTGACCAATATAATGCTAAGAAATCCTCTACTTACTTGGTTAGTGTAGATTATGTTAAAAAATTTTCAATCAAAATCAGAAAATAATTGTTGAAAGCTTTTTGATTTTTTTCTCATCACAGAAGTAGCACATATTTATTCTTAGATTTTAAAAATATAGAAAAGCAATCACTTAGAGATGAGTAGGGTTAACATTTTTGTTGACTCATTTCAGAAAATAATGTGTATGTATTTATGGTTTCAAAAATAATGTTTTCCACCACAAATGAATTATTATTAACACTTTTTTCATGCTACTAAACAGATGCTGATTTCAAAATAGGCGTGCTTTAAAGACCATTGATTATGGGAAGAATAATTTCACAGCAAGCCTGTTTGGGATTCAAAATGAACAGTGAATATTAAAAGACAAGTATTTGAAAACTTCCAAGGGAATTTTCATTCAGTCTGTTTGCTATGGGATGGTTTAACGGCTTAGCTCAATGTCAGTGAATTTGCTGTAGAAGACAAATATACACATGCGTGAGAGGCAGCTTACTAACCTGGGCATCAAGAGGCCTGGGACCCAGTCACAGCTCTGCCCACTGATTTAGTGAGTAACACCAGACAAAGGAATGATCCTAGGTGTCTTTGTTTATAGTATTAGCTTGTCTAAGCTGCCAGACCATGATTCTTAATGCCATGAATTAAATAAGTGCTTGATGTAAACCATTCCATCTTATTTAGTTAACAAATCACGTCAGATTATTGTCATTCTTGTAAGGAAAGCTGTGACAGAGTTGAGATTTATGGATCTTACACATGTTTTAAAAAGCTATTTGTCTGCTCCTTGAACCTTAGAAAAAAATTTCAGAACATAATAAGTAATACATCTACTTTCTGGAGTAATTCAATATTATAGAGAACTAAACCAAATGCCAATATTCAAAGCATATGGTTTTATTTAAAAAATCCGAGTGAAGATAAATTAATTGAAGAAAATATACTATAATAAAAATATCAATAATGATAGTTTATGCCTATTTATTTATGAGTATCTAAATTTTGTTGTTGTTGATTGACTGAACAGAAGCCAGAATCTCATATACATCATTGAAAAACCTTCTATTCACAGTAGACTTCCATTGATATAGTAAACATGTCATACAGAAGTAAAATTTAAAGATAACTTTGAAGGTGGAGTAAATGAGAAGTCACCAAGGGAGGAAGAGTTTTCCTTAGGAAAGTCTCATCTATTAAAGTTTTGACACCATAAAATTGTGAGAAGAGGCCCTGAGATACCCTCTGGATGCAGTGATAAGAGTATCTCCTTCAGTAGAATCTCATAGAGTACCATAAATATGGAGGTGAACATCTCATCTTTTTTCAGAAGAAGTGATTTATTCATAGCTTCATTGCTTATGGGAAATTATTCCAAACAAAATTAAATCCCTCCTAATTTCATTTAATTAATTGTATCATGTTCTGTGCACATTAGGATTTGAAAACAGCTGGTCATCATTCACTGAATAAAGTCCCTTTGTGCATTTAAAGATTGGCATGAAATGGCTCTTGAATCTTTTCTTCATCAAGTTGTAGAGTTCCAACTTTATTAACTTGTCAATGTTAAGCTTAGCTTCCAGTCCTTTAATCATCTTCTGAACCATCTCTAAAGCTGTTCCATGGTCTTTCATAAGTCAGTTCTATGTCAATAAACCTTCCAAATACTAAGAAACATGTCAGGATTTGTGTTTAGTTGTCATAGCATTTAAGGTTTTTTAATTTGTATTTTTTTTTGTAGACTCTGAGCATAAGGACATAGCAATGATGCAGTTTTCAGAGGCACAGCTTTTTTTTTCTTTTCCTTTTTTTTTCTTTTAAAGATGTGGGGTACAATTCAGGGTTAGGTATACAAACGTTGATCATGCAGGTACCCTTGTTGATGAAGTGTGTCCCGCCTTCCCCTAGCAATTTCCCTCAACTGCCATTCCCACCCCTCTTCCCTGGCAGTTTCCCACTACTGTCAATCCCTTTCTTATAGTGTTATGATAATTGTTCAGGGTCCACTTATGAGTGAGAGCATATGGTACTCTGTTCTTTATTTCTGTGATAGATCACTGAGTATGATCGACTCTAAATCCATCCAAGTTGCTGTGAAGTCCATATGTTTGTCCTTCTTTATGGCTGCATAATATTTCATTGTATATATATATATATATACCACATTTTTTTTTCCAGTCTAGTTTCGATGGGCAGCATGGTTGGTTCCATGTTTTTTGCTATTGTGAATAGAGCTGCAACAAACGTGTGTGTGCAGGTATCTTTTTTGTAGAATGATTTGAGTTCCTCCGGGTATATTCCCAATAGGGGAATTCCTGGGTCATATGGAAGGTCAATTTCTAGTTCTTTCAGAAATCACCACCCTGTCTTCCAAAGAGGTTGCACTAGTTTGCATTCCCGCCAGCTGTGTAGAAGTGTCCCTTTTTCTCTGCATCCTCGCCAGCATCTGTTGTTGTTTGTTTTATTGATGATGGCCATTCTTACTGGGGTTAGGTGGTATCTCAACGTGGTTTCGATTTGCATTTCTCTGATGATGAGTGAGGCTGGGTACTTTTTCATATATCTGTTGGCTACCTGTATATCTTCTTCTGAGAAGTGTCTATTCATGTCTCTTGCCCACTTTTTAATGGGACTGTTTGTTTTTTTATTTTCAGTGTGTTTGAGTTCCTTGTGGATCCTAGATGTTAGATCTTTTTCAGATATACAGTTGGCAAACATTTTTTCCAATTCTTTGGGTTGTCTCCCTGCTCTCCTGACAGTTTCTTTTGCTTTGAGGGAGCTCTTTTTTTTTTTTTAGTTTCTTTTGTTTGTTTGTTTGACAATATTACTATAGCTTGGTAAGTCAGCCTGAGGTTCTTTATCTAAGATAATTGAATTTAACTAGAAACAAGGATAACGTCTTACTTACATTGAAGTCAGGGATGCTAGGTAGCTAGATTTTTCACTTAGCTGAGAGTTTTCTCCTTTAAGAACCTTAACTTTATTAATTACCATATTAATAAAAACTTTGAAAATGATTATCACACTTTCTTTCTTACATATAGTTCATGTGGAATAGGATTTTGACCTTTCTTTTGATAATTTTATTCAATTCAATATATATTTATTGAAAACCTATGCAAAAAAGGATCCTAGAGTATATGAAGACACAGTGTATCAGAACTTAAGAGTTTGGAAACTAGTAGAAAGATAAATACCAAAGAAGTGACTCTAATGCAAATTAGTAAGTGGTAAACACCATAAATGATTGCAGATACATGTTAAGGGAATCTCAGAGAAAGTAGAACTTCATGGAAAAAGTATCTTTACATTGCTTATTAAGGTAGTAGAAATGCTTTTCCTGCATAAACAACAGACTGACTTAAAATCTGAAACATGACAATAAGAGAACAATTAGAAAGTTTGTCTGACATATAACTCTAAAATAGTGGGAAATCTAGATATGTGAGCTTTGACCAGAATAACTAGTGATTTGAAATGTAGGTGGAGAGTTTGTAAATTTTTGCAGATTAGAAAATCACTGTCATTTTCTGAGTATGAATTGAATGTACAGGACTGAATTTCAATCAGATTGATTTGATATTCATGAATAAAATGGGACTCATAGTAAATAAATAGTTTATAAATTAAAGAAATAATTTAGGAGAAATTTAGAATCCTATAATAAAAAAATTCTTAGAAACAGATGTAAAATAAAGACATTTTTAGGTAAAAATTGAGAGAATTAGGTACCAGTACAACCAGACTAGAAAAAATAATAAAGGAAGCTCTTCAAGCGGAAAAGAAGATATAATTGTTGGAAATTTAGATCTATGGGAGATATTGAAGAGTGCTGAAAGAGATCGAGAATAATCAAGAAAAAAAGAGCAAAAATACAAAATACCAGTATTAAGGATAAGATAGGAAAGGAGACCAGAAACCCTATAGTATTTAGAAAGGGGTAAGAAAATATTATGAGCAACATCACTCCTACAAACCTGATGATGTAGTTGAAATAGACAAATTCCTCAAAAACACATGAAAAATGCATTAAATTGATTAAAATTGGTAATAAAACTGATTTTGAAAAAAAATCTACAACTTACCCTTAAAAAATCTAAACACAAATCACTCTTACTCAAGTTCTTATATAAAGTATGAAAGAGAACAAAAAGTGTTTGCTCTTCAAAAGATACCATTACAAAAAATGAAACCAAAAAGTGGGAGAATATCAACACATGTATTCAACAGGACGTGACTCAGAATATATAAAGAATTCTCTCCAATCAATAATAAAAAGACAAATAACCCAATTAAAACATGGGCAGATACTTTGAAAAAGATGTTATATTGACCAATAAGCACATTAAAAGATGTTCCCTACTCAGAAAAGAAAATTTAAAACCACAATAATACTATACACCTACAAGAATAGTAAAATTAAAACTTGAAACACTGTTTCAAGGGGCGTGATATCACTCTAATTTTGCTAATGTTAGCATAAAATGTTACAATTACTTGGAAAAATTTCTTAATTTCATATTAAAGTTAAGTCATACACATACTTTATGATATAACAATTCCACTCCTAGTTAGTTACTCAAAAGAAATGAAAGCACATATACACAAAAATATTTTTTATTAATAATAAAAACTTGGAAGCAATCATATATTTATCAATAGATCAACAAATTAAAAAATTTTCATATTCATTTCACCAAAACAAAACATGGATGGATATCTAAAAGATTATGTTCAGTGAATGGAGCCAGACTCAAACAAAAACAGTGTGATCCCATTTATGTGAAGAACAGGCATTAAAATTTTCAAAAATTAGACAAAATCTATAGGGAGAGAACTCAGAATAGTAGTTGTCTCTGCAAGGTAGTGAGAAGAATTGATAAAAAAGCAGCAACAGGAAACTTCCTAGGACGGTGATGGCAATGTTTTATATCTTAGTTGTAGAGTTGCTTACACATTTGGTAAAATTATTTCAACTGTACACTTGGAATGTGTATGTTTAATATGTAATAACATCACTTAAAAACAAATCAACTAAATAATTAAAAAGGATTTTTACATGCCTCTCTTTTAAAGAATGCTTTAAAAAAAGGTCTTTCAGCAAGAAAAAAATGTTAATCCAAAGAAAAGAGTGAGTTGTAGGAAGGAATAGCCAGCAAAGATACTAAAAAATATTATTACCCTAATAATGCATTTAGAAAGGTGCAATAAAAGTTCCAGATAGGACTTTTGGAGATAGTTAAACAGCAAGTTATGGCTCTTGTTCAGGAAAAGAAAAAAGTGCTAACTAATTTTTTACCTTTTCAGAAAAATATGAAACTAATTATGCTTTAAAATTTCAAAGGAAAGCAGAGAAATAAATGCTAGAACTTTAAAGTTAGCCGAAGGAAAGAGAAAACAAAAAATCCTATCAATACAAGAAGTAAGAAAATTAGATTTTTTAAAAACATGGTTCATTAAAAAGATTAAAGAAATAAATCTAAATGTATTAGCAATCACAAGAAATTTTCACTGATCAGTACATCTAGTAAAATATAAAGACCATAAGACTAGATAAAACTGTAGTATCCACAGTTACAAGGAGACACATGTAAAACCAAAAGGAGAATAAAGATTTAAACACAGAGCATTAAAAATGATAAATTAGAAAAATATCAAAGAAAAAATGTTGTCAAAGATGATTCTTACATGCCCCCAAAAGATTTTATGATGTTTAAAATACATTTATAATATAATATATAATTTTTAGTATAATAATATAAATACATTTGGCTATTTTGGGTTTATGCCAGGAATTCAAGGATAGCATAACATCAAAAGTATTTATGTAATTCATCACTTTAATAGATTGGAGAAAAGTATGATAATTTCAATAAATGAAGTAAAATTAGAAAAAATTAATAATTCATAACTTTAAAAATCTTAGTAAACTGGGAATAAAAGAAACTTTTAAACATTGATAAAGTATATCTACTGAAAATTTGTACTAAACATTACACTTAATGATCGAAGTCTTTATTAGAAACACCTTCAAAAAAGGAAAGAATAACCACTAAGTTCACTGCCCTTCAACATAGTAGATATCATAGCCAATTAACTAAGATAGAAAAAGTGGTTTAAGAATTGTAAATGATAGGGTAAAATTGTCTTTATTTTCAGATGATGATCTCAGAGAATCGGAAAACTACAAAAAGTTTTTGCAGTACTGCTGACACACAATCAACCTACAAAATTTACTATGATTCCTATGCATTCATTTAAAAATAACTAAAAAATATAACAATAACACAATCTTTTATTTAAAAGCAATAAATTCTAGAACTACAGTGAATAAATACAGCAAAATATTTACACAATGTTATGGAGAAGATTGAAGGACACACAAGGAAACCTAACTAAATAGAGGGAAAAATATTGTGTATGCATTGGAAGATTTGATATTTCGAATGTCATTTTATCCAAATGAATATAAAATTAAATAGTTGTAAACATAATTTCAAAAGTAATTCATGAGCCAATGTTCTATGAAAATTTATGTAAAGGATAGGTAGCAAAAACATTAAGAAAAACAGACAGACACCCACCAGATTAAAGATATTGGTTGTTTCTGAGCAGGGAGAAAGGGAAAGAGGACTGGAAGATGAATAAGGGAAATTTGAATCTCATCAGGCAAGTCTTATTTTTATAATAACAATGTCTGAAGGGAAAATTGGTAAAAATGCTGGCCTGAGAATTCATGAGTGTTTGTGGAGTGATATCTTTACTTTTCTCTATTATTTATGCATTCAAAATAAAAAAGAAATGATCATGTCTTTTTATTTGGTAGGATCTCTTCTGAAGATTGATGGACAATAGGAAGATGAATTTTCATTTTATTTCATTTCATCTAATGACCTAAGGTTCCCATGCAGTTGAGTTGCAAATAGGTAAAATTCTATTATATTTTAAAAAATAAGAGAAAAATGTATCCCCTGAAAAAATAAGCTCATGGCAACTGATTGTTGACATTAATTTTTACTATAAACACTACTTTTGACTTTAAAGAGAGCAAATGGGCTCCATTTATTCAGTGATGTAATTTGCCTCTACAATACCAAGGATATCTAAAATCCTGAAATTATTTTATTTGTTTAGTGATTGATTTCATTTATTAGGAACCCCATATAATAAAAGCACTGCTTTTAATCTAAAGTAATCATAGAAAATTATCAAGCATATATAACACATATAAAGTATTCACTTATATACTGGTTTCATGTGAATCACAAACTTAGTATTCTAAGCAACCATTTCAGTTAAATTTTTTTTAGAATGTTGTTTTCTAGATATTTCTGTTTCAATATCTGCTTGTTTGTGCTTGTTCAACATCACATTGCCTAGATAAAATCACTTTATGGTGACTGGTTTTCATTACATTTCAAAGCTTTACCATATATTTATATTACAAGAATCATTTTGCTCCAATTATTATCAAAATATCAGCTCTTATTAAAACCAGAGTTATCCAGAAGTGAGTGAATTTCATGAGAGTAGCAACATGTATTTTTAATCCAAATTAATGTTTATGCATTTAGTTGATATTAACATTTTTACTGCAAAGTTCATGATTTTGTCCTTCTTTGCAGCTATAAAAATTTTCCAGAACTCTATAATAAAATAAAGTTATATTTAAAAAAAGATAAAATATTGAAGACTTCATAAGGGAGTAACTCCTTGAACAGAATGGAAAGAATTTTGATTGAGTTTATCCAGGCTTACAAGAGTCAGCCTTGCTCTTGGAACTCTTGATTTTCAGCCAAAATATGACCTCTGTTTGATTAAGAGTACCTAAAGAATTTTCTTCAGTTAAGGAATACATATTACAAAGAACATGCATCATCTTTGTAAATTAGTATGTAACCTCTTATTTTAGTAGCATAATGATTTATTTTAGGCAAAGCGCTAATATTGATTGGATTTGATATATCTTGAAAGAGGCTTATCACCATCCAAGGATATAAATGAAATTCATTAGAAAGAAAATGATATTCCTAAAATAAAGCTCCACCTAGTCAGTTTACAGGTGATTTTCAAAGGAAAAGTTTGAATTGAAAGTGGTTAATTAATCTCTACTGAAGGATGTGTGCATAGACAAAACACAATAGACAGCGTTTAAGTCATCAACTGGCTAGAATCTAGGTAATAAAAAGAGGAACAGCTGGGTGCGTGATGGAGCATCCCTCTGTATACTTCAGAAGAATTTATCTTATGTCATGAGGCACGGGAAGTATATTTATATTCCTTGAAGAAACTTGTTCTGATCAAAGTTCAAGGGAATTGAAATCTCTCATCTAAACACATTGTTGAAACTATCTCATATCTAGTTGTTGGGGTTTAAGAAAAGGCCTAGGCAATTGGATGCGTGATTAAAGATTAAAGGAATTAGGATTATTTGGTTTGGAGAAAGGGCAGTTGGGAAGTGACTGACCATGAGTCTTTAAACATGACATAAGTATTTGGAGGATGCTGACCAGCTGTTCTCCAGCTGCAGTACGCCCTGCATGTTAAAAATAATTTTTTAAGTTATTTAAAATAGAAACAAGAAAAATATAGACTAGGTCAAATGAAGAATTTACAAACTCTTGTATATAGATATTATAGACTAGAAAAAGGGATTATATAAATAGCTATTATAAATAATAGTTGAGGAAGCTCACATGTAGTCATATGAATCCCATAGCATACTGGTTTCACAAATATTCTTGGTTACGTATTCATTTGGATTAAAGAGAAGTGTCTATTTAGCATAATTACATAAATCACAGGTAATGATTTTTTTATGTTACTCTAAAGTTTAAAAACATTTTCCATAGTGGCCTATTTTTCGTTTAAAAGAATTGAACTCTTCCCCCATTAAGCTGAAGATGGAATCTTTGCAACACTTTCTGTGATTTTTTGATCCCATGGTCATAATAGAAAGGCATTCAGCAGAATGGAGGAAAATCTATTCTGGTATTCTCCTGATGTTCCCATATTTTTCTTAGTGACAGTTAGTAGCTGGAATACCTACGAATTAATGAGTCTATGTGGTTGAGATTATGCTTTGCTCCACTGGCTGGAAGAGACTGGGCTAGCTTGAGACATAGGCAAGGTTAAAAAGAGAACTAGCCCATTTACAACAACCTAGGACAGTGACAGAAAAAGAGTATTCAGATCATGGCCAAAATAGAGAATTTAATCTAGTTGCATTTGTATATAAATCATCCAATTTGTTTTAGCATGAAGGCATTATAGTTAATAGCATAAATGCTTTTTTCTTATGCCTGTATATTATGAGTTTTTAAAGTGTGATACAACCGGTATTTGATCAACTTTATTGAGTTATAACTTGCATCCAATAAAATATAGCCATTTAAGCACACATTTAATGAACTTTGGCAAGTGTATACAACTATGTAGCCATCACCATAATGAAGATATAGAATGTTTCTGTCGCCCCAACATTTCTTTTGTGCCATTTCCCCCAAAATATCCCACACCCTCTAGGTCAGGCAAGAACTGATCTACCTTCTGTCACCATACATTAGACATTTCTTATAAATACACTTAATTGTACAGTATGAACTCCTTTGTCTACCTTTTTTTCTTAGCCTATGCTTTTGAGATTTGTCCATGTTGTGTGTATCAATAAGTTAATTAAGTATATATCTGTGAGGTTTCATAAATGCTTTTGTATTAGGTTAAGAAAATCTAGGGCATTGTTTTGCTAAGCTCTGGTCTGACCATGTAGCCCTTTGAATGATGGCCGCCATGTTTTCCTAAGCTTTGGCCCTCTCCTCTACCTTGGGGAGGTGACTCTTCTCTCTCTCTCTCTAATTTACTTTCTAACTAAACTGTATTTTCAAGCTAAAAAAAAAAGAAAAAGAAAATCTAGTTTGTTGAGAATATTTATCAGGAATGAGTATTGAATTATTCCAATACTTTTGGGGGACTGCACCTTCCCAAATAATCATGTATATTTCATATGTATATTTATATATACATGAATATAGCATCTATATCTGTATCTATTATTTCTACATGTCTGGTTAATATATTTTTCAAGGCTATGGCTTGACTTTTAGCTACTTGAATAATATATTTCAAAAATCAGATGTTTGTTTTAAAAAGCCCAATTTTCACTTCCTTCTCTTATAGTTTGTCGTGCTTTTACTCTAATTTAGAAATTCTTGCCTAAATCAATGTCATGGAGATTGACTACTGTTTCCTTCTAGAAGTTTTATAGATTTGGCTTCTGCAATTATGTTCATTATTTATTTTGTGCTAATTTTTGTAGATAGTTTCAGGTAAAAATGAAAACTTTTTGTTTTCTATTTTGGTATTCAATTGTTCCAGCATAATTTGTTAAAAAGACTACACTTTCCTCATAAATTACTATTCATGTCTTTTGCCTACTTTTAATGAGCTGTTTGTGTTTTTCCTTTCAGCACTTTTGAGTTCCTTGTAAATCCTGGATGTTACGCCTTTGTCAGATATACAGTTGGCAACTATTTTTTTCTCAGTTTGTGGGCTGTCTCCCTGCTCTCTTGGTTTCTTTTGCTTTGCAGAAGCTTTTCAGTTTCATGAGGTCCCACTTGTCTATCTTATCTCTTATGGCATAGTCACCTGGGGTTCTGATCAGGAATTGGTTGCATACTCCAATTTCCGTAAGGGTGTCTCCCTGTGTTTTCTAAGACTCTTATAGTTTGAGCTTTTACGCTTAGGTCTTTGATCCATTCAGAGTTGATTTTTGTGTGTGATGATAGGTATGGGTCCTGTTTCAATTTTCTGCATGTGGTCAGCCAGTTTTCCCAGCACCATTTACTGAATAGGTTCTCCTCTTCCCGGTGATTGTTGGTGGAGGCTTTGTTGAAGATGAGTTGGTTGAGAAATTGAGGTTTTGCTTCTAGAATCTCTATCCTGTTCCATTGGTCTATATGTCTGTTTTTGACAACACCAGGTTTTTTTGATTATTGCATCTTTATAGTAAAGTTTAAAGTCTGTAATACCTCCTGCTTTGTTTTTTGTTTTTGTTTTTGCTGAGGATTGTTTTGGCTATTTATGGTTGTTTATGTTTCCATATGAATTTCTGAACTGTAATTTTCAGGTCTGAGAAGAATAATGTTGGTAATTTAATGAGTATTGCATTGAATCTTTAGATTGCCTTTGGTAGGATGGACATCTAACAATGTTGATTCGTTCTATCCATGACAATGGACTATTTTTGCATTTGTTTATGTCTTCTTGGATTTTGTTCAGAAGCATTTTGTAGTTTTTGTTGTAAAGGTCTTTCTCTTCTCTGGTTAGGAAGATGCCAAGGTTTGTTTTTTTGTGTTTTTTTTTTGGTGGTTATTGTGAATGGGATTGTGCTTTTTATTTGGTTCTCAGCCTGTTTGTTTTTGATGTATAAGAATGTGACTATCTCTTGCACATTTATGTTGTACGCTGAGACTTTGCCAAAGTCCTTTGTCAGTGCAAGGAAGTTTTTGACAGATTATCTTGGATTTTCAAGATATAGGATCATATTGTCAGCAAAGAGGGATAACTTAACTTCCTCTTTTCCTATTTGCATACTCCTGATTTCCTTCTCTTGTCAAATTGCTCTAGTTAAGACTTTCGGCACAATGTTGAACAAGAGGGGTGAGAGTGGGCAACCTTTTCTTGTTCCAGTTTTCAGGGTTCACTTACCAATATGCTGGCTGTGGGTTCATCATAGATGGCTCTTATTATTTTGAGGTATGTTCACTCTATGCCTAAATGTTCAAGGGTTTTTATCAAGAAGGGATGCTAGATTTTTTTTTTTTGAGTCGGAGTCTCACTCTGGTGCCCAGACTGGAGTGCAGTGGCCGCTTTTGGCCACCGCAGCCTCGACCTGCTGGGCTCCGGCGATCCTTCCACCTCAGCCTTCCAAGTAGCTGGAACTACAGGCGTGTGCTACCACGTCCGGCTAGTTTTTTGATTTATTGTAGAGATGAGGTCTCGCCAAGTTGCCCAGGTGGGTCTCGAACCCTCGAGCTCAGGCAATTCACTCACCTCAGCCTCCTAAATTGCAGGATTACAGGCTGAGCCACTGAGCCCGGCCGGGAAGCTAGATTTTATCAATAGCTTTTTCTTCATCTAATGATATATAATTGGTTCTTGTTTTTACATATGTTGATGTATTTAATTACATTTATGGTCTTGTGCATGTTGAATCAGTCCTGCATTCTGGGGATGAATCCTGCTTGGTCATGGTGGATGATTTTTTAGATGTGTTGTTGGATCCAATTTGATAGAATTTTGTTTAGGATTTTTTCATCTATGTTCATTAGGGATATTGGCCTGTGGTTCTCTTTTCTTGTCAGATTTTTACCCAGTTTGGTTATCAGTGTGATGTTAGCTTTATAAAATGATTTGGAGGAGAATTCTGTCTTTCTCAATTGCCTGGAATACTATCAATAGAATTGGTACCAGCTCCTTCTTGTACGTTTTGTAGAATTCTGCTGGAAAGTCATCTGGCCCAGGGCTTTTTTAAACTTTAATTTTTTTTTTGGTAGGTAGTTTGCTTATGATGGAGCCAATATCCTGGGTTGTTATTGGTCTATTCTGTGTTTCAATGTCTTCTTGCTTCAACCTTGGGAGGTTGTGTGATGTCAGAAAATTCTCTGTTTCATTTAGGTTACCGAGTTTGTTTCCATACAGGTGTGCAGAGTAATCTCTGATAATATGTTGTATTTCTTTGGAATCAGTTGTGATTTGATCTTTTGCGATTCTGATTGTTTTAATTTGGGCTTTTTCTCTCTTTTTCTTGGTCATTCTGGCTAGAGTTTCATCAATCTTGTTTATTCTTTCAAAGAACCAACTTTTGGTTTTGTTGATTTTTTTCTATGATATTTTTATCTTCTATGTCCCATATTTGGGCTTTTACTTTGGTGATCTGGTTTCTTCTGCTAAAGTCAGGGTTTTGGTGATCTTATCTTTCCAGTTCTCTTAGATAACTTGTTAGGCTGTTAACTTGTGATCTTCCCACTTTCTTGAAGTGTGTTCATAGAGATATAAATTCCCCTCTTAGAACTGATTTCATGGCACCCCAGAGGTTCTTGTAAGATGTTTCTTTAGTTTCATTTGTTTCTAGTAATCTTCTAATTTCTCTTTTGGTATCTGTGTTGACCTAGGAGTCATTCAGCATCATGCTGTTTAGTGTCCATGTCTTTGTGGGTTTGCGGGGTTTTGTTGGTATTGATATATTTTTTTATTCCACTATGGTCTGAGAAGGTGCATGGCAGTATTTTGATCTTATGAAATTTGATCTTGGGGTATGCTCCATATGCTGATGAGTAGAATGTATATTCTGCGGTTGTGGGTGGAGTGTCCTGTAGGTATCTATTAAGTCCATTTGGTCAAGTGTCAAGTCGAAGTTACAGATCTTTGTTGATTTTTTTTGACTCATTGATCTACAGCTGTTAGTGGGGTATTTAAGTACCCGATTATAACAGTGCTAGAGTCATTATCTTTTTTTTTTTTTTTAGTTTACTTAGTACTTGTTTTATAAATGCTGGTGCTCCTGCGTTGGGTACATATATGTTGAGGATGGATATTCTTGTTGAAGGATCAAACCTTTTATCATTGGGTAATGCTCTTTTGCATCTTTTAAAATTTTTGTTAGCTTAAAGGTCATCTTGTCTGATATTAAGATCATGACTCCTGTTTTCTTTTGTGATCCATTCACCTGGAAATTCAGTTTCCATCCTCTAACTTTGAGTCTGTGTGCAGCGCTTGTGGTGAGATGGGTTTCCTGGATGCAGTTAATTATTGAGTCTTTTTTTTTTTTTTTAATCCAGTTTGCCATTCTGTGTCTTTTCAGTGGTGCATTTAGTTCATTCTTGTTCAGGCTGATTACTTAAATGTGAGTTATTATCCCTGTCTTAAGGTTCTTATAAAGGTTTTTCTTTTAACTTTTGGGTTGATGTATGTGTGTATTTTCAAGTTTGCAATCACAATGTATTCTCTGTTGATTCTGTGTTCTCCTGTTCTCTTGGGAAGTATGTGGTCATTCTTTCTTTCCTTTCTCCTGTGCTTACTACCTTTTAAACATCTCCTGTAGAGCTGGTCTGGAAGCTGCATAATCTCTTAGGGACTGGATACCTGGAAAGGATTTTAATTCCATCACTGATGAAGCTGAGCTCGCCTGGGTAGGAAATTCTTGATTGAAAATCTTTATCTTTGAGGACTTTGAATATTGGACTCCTGTCCTTTCTAGTTTGTAGTGTTTCTGCTGATAGGTCTGCTGCTATTCTGATTAGTCTTCCCCAGTAGTAGTCTAGCCTTTTTTTCTTGCTGCTTTTAGGATTTTATCTTTTGTACCTACTTTGTGTAGGCAAATACTATGAGTCTGGGGATTTGTCTACTCATCTGATGTCCTATGGAAGTTCTCTGTATCTCTTGTGTTTGGATAGTCACATCTCACATGAGATGGGGTAAGTTTTCTTAGATAACTTCCTGGAATACTTGCTCTAAGGTGTTCTCTGTTTCTCTTTCTTCTTCTGGGATACCAATTAGGCATAGGTTTGTCCTCTTGATACAATTATACATCTCTTGGAGTCTTTGTTCTTTCTTTCTGAGTTTTCTTTCTATGATGTTTACAGATCAGCTTAATTCCATGTTATAGCCTTCAAGTTTTGAGATTCTTTCTTCTGCTTGATTACTGTTGCTTTCCATGCTTGTCATCTTGTTATTTATTTCCTGGATGAAGTTTTGTATGGCCAAAATTTCTGTTACGAGTTCTTTCAGTGATGCATGTTATCCTTCTTGAGTTTTATTCACTCTTTCCATTCATTTCCTAATCCCTGTTGTACTCTAGGGCCAGTCATTGGTGACTTCTATTGTTTGGGCTCTGAGGTCTGATTTTTCAGGTGTTTTTTCTTTGGTACACTGGGAATTACCTGTTCTTCCACTGATTTTTCCTCCTCTGTAACAGGTCTCTTTCTTTTCTCTTTAGTTCAGTTATTCAGTTGCAGTGGGAGAGGCTTTCACTTCTGATGTTTGCTCAGCCGTCCATTCTTCCCTGATAAGGGCTCTAGATTTGTTTTATTTTGAAACAGGCTAAGGATGGGAAGCTTTACAGTCCTTTGTTGTTGATAATTGAATAAGATGGAGGATGGAGAGCTAGAATTCAGAAACTACTTGCAAATCACAATGTTCACTGACTGCCATATGGGTTCCCTGAGACCCACTCCTCACCACCACTACATTTGATGATGCAATGGGTTTATGTGTGTACCGCCTGAATTCAAGGTACAGTAATGGCAATGAGGAGAGCAGAGAAAACTAGAATGAAATATGATGGACAGAAATTAAAAAATAAAAGATAAAAACCACAGGTTTTTAAAAAGCAGAAATCAAAGCAAAAAACAGTTACACACACACACACACATACACACACCAAAACAAACTGGAAAAATAAACAAAGCAAAACAAAAAAAACCCCTCCAAAACAGGAAAACTGAACACACACACATGCCCAACACAAAACAAAAGAAGAAAAATAGAAAAGAGAATAAAAAAGAATGCAAATCAAACCTTCACACACACATTCACATGCATTAAAGTAATAAAAGAGAAGAACAAGAAAAACCTGAAAGTACACACATAAGCAGAAAATAAAAAATGAAAGAAGAAAAAAGATGGGAGGGGATGCAGATCAAACCCTCACATATACATTCATGCACAAAGAAAAAAGAAAAACAAATTTAAAAATAACTTGCCTTCTTGTAACTGTTTTTCTCAGCTGCTCACAAGTAAACCCCTCTGCTGTCTCCTGCGGAGCTGCAGCCACATTCACAATCTCCCCAGCACATGGCCCAGAGAAGGAGAATGGGGTGATGGGGGTGGGTGGTGCTTCAGTCCTCCCCTCCCACTCTCGTATGGTCAAGCAGATCCCCTCCAGTGGGGCAGTAAGGGATTGTTTCCTCCCTAGGTACTGATGGGAGGTGCCCCAGGCAGGCTTATTCTGCAGTAGATTTCCCCTATTGTGGCTGACATCCAGGCTCTGCCTGGGTTCATCCCTCTTAGTTATGCCCCAACTATGTGGGTCTGACATGCAGAGGATTGCTGGGGAGTAGGGGGTTGGGTCAGCTTCAGCCTCACCACTGATCTCTTTGGTGGCCTTCCTCATCCTTTTCTGGTGACACCCTTTGTTCTGCAGCTGAATCAGGGTAGGGGATGGGGCACCTGAGACTCAACATTGGTCCTGTCACTCTGAAATTTGTGCTTTTGGAATATTCTTTCTGGGTCATGACCAACCCCTGAGTAGTTAGCCTACTGGTCACAGAAATTGGGTCTGTCACTCTGTGGTGAGCAAGCCAGAGCAGTTTCATGCCCAGTTTTCAAGGTGATGGTAGGGTGCCTGTTTTGTCTTCTCCAGTGAGGCTCCTCTGGTTTCCTCACTGTGCTCCCTGCTTAGTCCTTGCTGTCAGTGTCTGGCCAGGTGCTGTGGTGGTGGGACAGAGCCTGGAACAGGCAGTCACTCCTGGCAGTTTCTTCATGGTAAGGGCTTTGCTGATTTAAACAAAAAATGGCACTCTGCTTCTGTGTCCCAGGAAGCACTAGGGTCCAAGCAGAGCAGCTTTGGCACCAGTTACTTCACCAGGAGAGCCCTGGCACTTGTTTCCCAATGCCCATTCAGTCAGCCACTCACACACCCACTTACTCACAGATGTGTATCAAAATCATCCAAATACTCACTTGCTTACACAGGAATTCGCATAGTCTGGCTCTGCCACCATCTTCTTACGTTTGTTTATAGTTAAATCTCCTTTTATATTTAACAAATGTTAATAGACAACATATATAGATATCAGAAATTAAAATCTGCACAAGGAAATGAAAGAGATTAGAAATTATAAGCATTCCCTTTTCTCCACAGCCTTGCCAACATCTGTTGTTTTTTGACTTTTTAGTGATAACCATCCTGAGCAGTGTGAGATGGTATCTTGTAGTTTTGATTTGCATTTCTCTGATAATTAGTGATGTTGACCAGTTTTTTTATTTACTTTTTGGCTGCTTGTATGTTTTCCTTTGAGAATTTTCTATTTTTGTTCTTTATCTGTTTTTAAATTTTTTTATTTTAAAGATGTGGGGTACAATTCAGAGTTAGGTACACAAATGTTCATTATGCCGGTATTCTTGTTGATGAAGTATGCCTCCCTCCCCTGGTAGATTCCCACTACTGCCAATCTCACCCTCCTCCCGCAGTTTCCTACTACTGCCAATTATTTTCTTATTGTATTATGATAATTGTTCAAGGTCAGCTTTTGAGTGAGAACATGTGGTAGTCAGTTCTTCATTTCTATGATACATCACTCAGTATTATAGACTCTAAGTCCATCCAAGTTGCTGTGAAGTTCATGATTTTGTCCTTCTTTATGGCTTCATAATTACCCACTTTTTAATAGGGTTATTTGTTTTTTCCTGCTGATTTGTTTGTATTCTTTATAGATTCTGGATGTTAGGCCTTTGTTGGATGCATAGTTTGCAAATATTTTCTCCTATTCTGTGGACTGATTTTTTTTTTTTATAGATGCTGGATGTTAGGCCTCTGGTGAATGCAGAGTTTGCAAATATTTTCTCCTATTCTATGGGTTGATTTTTTTTTTCTGTGCAGAAGTTTTTTAGCTTCATAAGGTCCCATCCATCAATTTTTGCTTTTGTTGCATTTGCTTTTGAGAATTTGGCCATGAATTAATTGCCCAGGAGGGTGTTTCCTCGGTTTTCTTCTAAGATTTTCAGAGTTTGTGGATTCATTTTTAAGTCCTTGATCCATTTTGAGTTAATTGTTGTATATGGTAATAGGTAGGGGTCCAGTTTCATTCTTCTGCATATGGTTAGCCAGTTTTTCTAGCACCATTTGCTAAACAGAGTTTCCTTTTCCCAATGTTTGTTTTTGTCAGCTTTGTCAAAGATAAATTAGTTGTAGGTCTGTGGTTTTATTTTCATATTGCTATTCTGTTCCATTGGTGTATGAGTCTATTTTTATACCGGTACCATGCTATTTTAGTTACTGTAACCTTATAGTAAAGTTTGAAATCTGGAAGTACGAAACCACCAGTTTTGTTCTTTTTGCTGAGGATTGCTTTAGCTATTTGGGCTCTTTTTTGCTTCCATATTAATTTAAGTATTGTCTTTTCTAGGCTGTAAAAATGTAGCAGATAGTTTGATAGGGATTGTGTTGAATCTGTAGATTGCTTTGAGTAGCGTGGACATCTTATGATATTGATTCTTTTAATCCATGAGCATGGGATATTCTTCCATTTGTTTGTGTCATCTTTGATATCTTTTTTAATACATATTTTTTATTTTAAAATTGTGGGGTACAGTTAAGGGTTAGGTATACAAATATGCATTGTGCAGGTACCCTTGTTGATGAGGTGTGCCCCTCCCCGTCCCCAGACAGTTATTGACTACCATTAATCCCACCTCCCTTCCCCTCCCTGCCCCCCCAATAGTTTCCCACCACTGTCAATCATTTTCTTATAGTATTATGATAGTTGTTCAAGGTTCACTTATGAGTGAGAACATGTGATACTCAGATCTTTGTTTCTGTGAGAGATCATTCAGTATTATGAACTCTAATTCCATCCAGGTTGCTGTGAAATTCATGATTTTGTTCTTTATTATGGCTGCATAATATTCCATTGTGTATATGTACCACATTTTTTGAGCAGTGTAAGTCTCACTGTAAAGACCTTTCCCCTCTTTGGTTAGGTGAATACCAAAGTATTTTATTTTGTTTTATTTTATTTTATTTTTCTGGTTATTGTGAATGGGATTATGTTTTTTATTTGGTTCTCAGCTGACTTGTTGTTGCTGTATAGGAATCCAACTGATTTTTGCACATTGATTTTGTATCCCAAGACTTTAGCAAAGTCATTTATCAGTGCTGGGAGTTTTTTGGTTGAATCTATAGCTCTTGTTGGTGGGAATGTAAACTGTTGGTGGGAATGTAAACTAGTTCAATCCTTGTGGAAAGCAGTTTGAGATTTCTGAAAGAACAAAAAATAGAGTCACCAGCACTCACACTTCTGGGAATATACACATGAAAACATAAATCATTCTACCAATAAAACACCTGCATTTGTATGCTTATTGTAGCATTATTTCCAATATCAAAAACGTGAAATTAACCCAAATGTCCACTGATGGTGGACTGGATAAAGAAAATGTACACTTTGGAATTCTATGCAGCTACTTAAAAAAAAGAATGAAATCATGTCCTTCCTTACAACATGGATACAACTTTAGACCATAATTCTAAGTGAATTATCACAGAAACAAAAACTGAATATGTCCTGATTCATAAGTGAGCACTAAACACTGGACACTCATGGATACAAGGATGAGAACAACTGACACTGGACACTGCTAAAGGAAAGGAAGAAAGAGGGAAGGATGGGGGATATAAATGCTCACCACTTGAGGGGAGGGGCTTATCAGAAGTCCAAACCTCTCCTTCATACAATATGCCTATGTAACAAATCTTCACATGTACCCATGATTCTAAAAAAAAATAAAGAAATTATAAAGATAAATATGAAAATTTATTTTAATTGGCTTCATGTCATTTATATTTAATCCAATTATTAATTTGATTGCTTAAATATTACATTTTGCTTCTTAAACCCATTTTCTTTTTTTGACTTTTAATTTTTTTATTTTAAAGATGCAGGGTACAATCCAGGGTTAGGTATACCAATGTTCATTATGCAGGTACCCTTGTTGATGAGGTGTGCCCCCGCTTCCCCAGGCAGATTTTCACTACTGCCAATCCCACCTCCCCGTCCCCCCAACCCCCCACAGTTCCCTGCTACTGTCAATTGTTTTCTTATGGTATTGCGATAGTTGTTCAAGGTCCGCTTATGAGTGAGAGC
The DNA here is from genome assembly GCF_000164805.1 of Carlito syrichta. Classification (NCBI taxonomy): domain Eukaryota; kingdom Metazoa; phylum Chordata; class Mammalia; order Primates; family Tarsiidae; genus Carlito; species Carlito syrichta. The sequence goes on along the minus strand of NW_007232800.1, from coordinate 19,860 downwards.
ATGTGATACTCAGTTCTTTGTTTCTGAGAAAGATCAGTCAGTATTACAGACACTAAGTCTTTCCAAGTACTGAGAAGTTTATGATTTTGTCCTTCTTTATGGGTGTGTAATATTCCATTGTGCATATGTACTACATTTTTTTTTATCCAGTCCTGCTTTGATGGGCAGCATGGTTGGTTCCATGTTCTTGCTACTGTGAACAATGCTGCAATAAACATATGTGTCCAGGTATCTTTTTTATAGAATGATTTGAGTTCTTCTGGGTATATTCCCAGTAGGAGGATTGTGGGGTTACATGGGAGGTCAATTTTTAGAGCTTTTAGGAATCGCCACACTGTTTTCCACAGAGGCTGTACTAGTTTGCATTCCCACCAACAGTGTAAAAGTGTTCCCTTTTCACCACATCCTCTCTAGCATCTGTTGTTTTTTCAGTTATTGATAATGGCCATCCTGACTGAAGTTAAGTGGTATCTCAGTGTAACTTTAATTTGCATTTCTTGGATGACTAGTGAGGCTGAGCATTTTTTCATGTATCTGTTGGCTGCTCATATGCCTTCTTTTGAGAACTGTCTGTTCATATCTTTTGCCCACTCTGTAATGTGCTGTTTGTTTTTTCTTTTCAGCACATTTGAGTTTTTTGTAGATTCTACATGTTAGGACATTGTCAGACAAAGTTGGCAAACATTTTTACCAGTCTGTGGACTGTCTCCCTGCTCTCTTGATGGTTTTTTTTTTTTGTTTGTTTTGCGGAAGTTTTTCGGTATGATGAGGTCCCACTTGTCAATCTTATCTCTTATGGCATGGGCACTTGGGGTTTTGATCAGAAATTGGTTGCCAGTTCCAATTTCCACAAGGGCTTCTCCTGTTTTTTCTAAGGGTCTTATAGTTTGAGATTTTACATTTAGATCTCTGATCCATTTATAGTTGATTTTTGTGTATGGGGATAGTTATGGGTCTTGTTTTAGTCTTCTGCATATGGTCAGCCAGTTTTCCCTGCACCATTTACTGAATAGGTTCTCCTCTCCCCATTGGTTGGTGGTGGAGGCTTTGTCAAAGAGGAGTTGGTTGACAAATTGAGGCTTTGCTTCCAGAATCTCAATCCTGTTCCAATGGTCCGTATGCCTGTTTTTGTACAAATACCAGGCTGCTTTGATTTTTGAAGCTTTATAATAAAGTCTAAAGTTTGGGAGTATGATACCTCCCACTTTGTTTTATTTATTTATTTATTTTGCTGAGAATTGTTTTGTTTAAATATTACATTTTGATTTTTAAACCCATCTTCTCTATGCATTCTTTGTTCCCTTTTCCTCTTTTCTTTCTCCTTTTGAATTAAACTTTTTGTTTTGTCTTTAGCATTTCTTGTTCTAGGATTTACAGTAACAAGTTTAGTTATCACGGTCTACCTTGAAATAATATTGCCATTTCCTTATTCCAAGAACCTTCCAGTAGCTTACTTCAATTTCTCTCCTTCCCTTTGTGTTATTGTTAGTCATATATTTTATTTGTCCATATGTTATAAACTCCAACCATTGTTATTATTTCTGCTGTAGATAGTTATTATTCAGAGGGTGCCAAAAGGTATACAATTTAAGGAAGGAAAAAAACTATAAAATTGTAATACTCAATATATACTGATAACAAAAGATGAATACAAGTCATGTTTGACCTCTGCAATTATAAGTGGTGCTCCAAGTGGTTACCATCAGCTTCCAGACACTTCTGATTACAGCAAACATCTCTTAAAATGTGTATACTTTTTTTTGGCATTCCTGTTATGTTAAATAAATTGTAAGAATGAGAAAAAATCTTTCATATATATCCATATATTTATAATTTCTATTGCCTTTTATTTCTTTGTGCATATTTTCATTTCCATCTGGTATTATTTTACTTCTACTTCCTATTTTAGCTTTTCTCAACACATTTTATGTTAATTCTTTTAGCTCTGCTGTCTTCATATCTATTTTTCTATTGATTGATTTTTCTTCCTGGTAATGGGTCACAATTACCTAGTTCTTGGTATGTACAGTAATTTTGTTGTTGTTTTTATTGGTTTTTTTTTTGAGTTGGAGTCTCACTCTGTCCCCCAGGCTGGAGTGCAGTGGCATGCTCATGGCTACTCCAGCGTCAACCTGCTGGGCTCTGGTGATCTTTCCACCTTATCCTTCCAAGTAGCTGGAACTACAAGCCCATGCTACCACGCCTGGCTATTTTTGATTTATTAAAGAGACAGCATGGATATTATGTGCCTGAGTGTATAGATTTTGCTGTCTTCCTTCCTTGAAGAACATTGGGTTTTGTTTTGACAGGCAGTTAACTTACTTGTTGACACAAACACATAGAAGATATTCTAGCTTCCTTTGTCCAGTTCAGGAAACTACCATTTCTATTTTTCTAATTACCATTCCTGCATCTACTATTTACATCTCTGGTCCATTTTCCACATAGCATCCTGTATGACCATTAAAAAAATAAATTTGATCCTGTGCAATGGTTAAAAAGATGAAGTCCAAATTTCTTAAATTTGCTTATAAAACTCTCTACAATCTAGCTCTTACTAATACTCATCTGTATTCATGGACATTCTTTCATATTTGTGGACTTTATCATCAAGCATTATTGAACTAATCTCAATTTTTTGATATAACACATCGAGTTCATCTGTTTTTCTATAAGCTGTTTCTTTGTGTCATATCATTTTATCCTCCTTTAGCTATTTTCCACCTTTTACTTATTTTTTTAGGTTTCAGCTTAAACTTGACTTTCTCCAGTGAATGTGTAAGGGACTTTAGTGTAGATAATCAGGGAAGTAATTGGAAGAGAATGCATAAAATACTATGAGAAATGTTAATAAAATTCCTAACTTAGGAAGCTATTGAGTATGCACTTATTGGATATAATTCTAGCATAAGTTCTGTAGCAGATGGCCAGCACACTTGACCACAAACTCAGAAACCAAAAAGTAGTTGTCATTTAGTTACAAAAGAATTATAGTTACAGCCTTGGATCTGAATGTGGTAGTGTAAAAGAAGCATGTGGGTATTTATTTAGGCATTTCCCCCTTGTGAAGCTGCCATAATATTTGGTGCCCTCAAATATATTTTTTTAATGAAAAGACCTAGCTAGTGAGGTCTTCTGTATGTCAGTTCTATTCACATATTTGAAAATGAAGTCTACTGTGCCTGCCCTATTGTTCCCACATGGAAATGGGTAGCTTGGCCTAGGTATCTTGGCCGAATGTTGTACATATATTTTTTTAATCTGATTTATCTTCAATTCAACTTGAAAATTTGCCTATGTCATTGACATTGCCAAACACATTTCACCAACGTCTGTACTTCACTGGATTTCCAAGACAGGCAGAGGAGAATTTTGATTTTTGTTAGGTGGTCCCAGTAATTTCAGGCAGGCCTTGAAGAATTTCAGTAAAAAATTTTTATTTAGACCAAGTCCCTTATTAAAATGATGCCAATATAAAAAATTTATCCCCATGAACTCCATCAACTTATGTGAAACTGCATTCATCCTACAAATATTTATCTAGAATTTCTTTATACATTTATTTTATCTTATAAAAGATTGGTTCTATATATCTCTTTTATCTAAGATCACCTCTAGAGTTTTCTATCTCTCAGCAAATTCCTTCTTGATGCAGAGGGAGTATATTTGCTTTACATTTTACATAGTGCTTAAGATAATGCACGGTATACATAGGTACATAATTAAAAGCTAGCATAGTAGTAAGTAATTAAAAATGAAGAAGCCTATGAATACCAACGATCTGAACAGCAAGGACACTTAACTACTTGAGGAAAAGATATTTTTAAAAACTGCATCTTGCATACATTACTTACGTAGCCAATCCTGACTTGTACCCTACATCTTTATAATAAAATAAATTTAAAATTAATTAAATTAAATTAAATTTGAACTACATCATCTTTTTAAAGTATATTTTATTAATTTCTCTCAAAGAGAGCAATTAATTTTCTGAATTAATCCTAAAGGTTTCTGATTTTAAGTAAATGCTAATAACTTAGATGTCTGTGAACAAAAGAGTCCAAATGTTAAATGCCATGTGTGATTGTTCATGTGAAAGAAATTACCCATGAATCTAATCTACAATTAGATTATAACAGACTTAATAATATCCTACTATCCTAATATCCCAAATAAGTGTCGTACATTTGGTGAAGTAAGGAACAAAATTTTCAAGAAAAGAGCACAGAGAAAGGTCTATAGTGTAGAATATATATATATATATATATATATATTTTTTTTTTTTTTTTTTTAAAGAAGATTTACAAGTGAGGAAGTAACAAAATGGATGAGTCAGGAGACTTCATGAAAATGGGAAAATGTCCGGTTCATCACAAAAGCAATGTCACTAAAGCAAGGGAGATTAGAGATGTTGACGTGAAGCAGAGTTATATGAAATTTCATGAGCTTCCCACTTAGTGGCATTCTACTAAGCATATATGCCTGTCTGACACAAAAATACAGCATGGAGAGAGGAAATAGAGTTTGTTGTAGTCCTACTATATTTTTAGTGACTTTATAATTAACCCAAGTTCAACAGTATTTAATATTCTTTTTCTTCCTTACTTGAAAACCAGCAAGGAGATAAATTATTGCTCTTTCCACCATGCACACTGTTATATATTCTGGCCTGAACCTTTAAAAGTCTGCAAAAGAAAAAACTAACATGCCAGTAACTGTAGATGGCATGAGGGGTTCATAAGCAATAAGAATCACACGAGAGATGGGCTGTGTCAAATGTAAGCATCAGCTTCATAGTTGGCATGCCATATTTTGTGTGCAAATAAAAGTCTCAGGTGCTTTCCAAAAGAAAGAAAATGAAAAGGCAAGTGAAAGACTAGAATTACATAAGATCCAGATGAAGAAGATGAGATTCCTATGTCATTCATGAATTCATTTACCCTGAATTCTCCCAATATCATGGCACTATCCAAAAGAAATTATGCAGACAAAGTTCACAGACATATTTTAAAACACTTTTCTTGAACCATGGGCATCGTTAACTCATGGCCTAAATATCAGAGAATAGTTCAAGAGGTTTGTGTCAAGGTATTGATGGAGAAGACCTATAATGCTTCTCCAAGGATCTACTGCCCAGAATTCTCTGGATAATTACGTTAACTTCTTAAAGCTCACAAAATTACAAACTCTAGGCGTACTTTGTTTACAAAAATCTTCATACTAATTAAATGGCTAGAATAAACATTTGTATTATTATTCATGCTCTTCACCACCTACCTCTACACCCCTCTGGCTCTACCCAACTGTTCCAAGATTTCTTTCATGCTACACTCAAGTCACTTAGGGAAACCAGAGAACAAATCTCAGAGAGAGAATGTCTTTGCCAAAGATATTTTTCTCCAGTCCTTACATTTCTACCAAAGTGGCAACCCAGTACATACTGACTTAAATGTTCCCAGCATATTGGAATTCGATGGTGAAACTTAGATAATTGCATGAGTTTCAGAAGGTTTGGCTCATGTTTTTAAGTCCAGGAGTTTAGGTGAAACTATCATTAGATTATTGTGAGATAGTGGACATTTTGGAAGGAACCGTGTATCTTTATGAGGCCTAGTGATTTTTCAATGTACTTTCCAGGCTCAATGGAATTTTCTAGTAGAATCTACTATATCTACAAACCAAGATAAATCCATAAGATGTCAATAGTTATCCGACTTTAATAACAGATAATTTAAACACACACACACACACACACACACACATACACCTTTGAAACTAATATAAAGGACTCCTTAATAGGAGACTACTCTCTCTATGGTTTTTAAAATGGCTTTGTATTTAGCTTTGAGTGTCCTGACGACCAGGGCAGTATGCTAAGAAGCTGTTTTCAGGACACAGAATAACAAATCTTCAGAGGAGTTAAAGCTTTCATGGTCTGGTTCTCCCTACAGCCTTGATCCTCAAATTTAGTCATGACAACCACCAGTTCTCATAAGATAGAGTTATTATTGATATCAGTCTTCAGAAGACAGGTCTAATGGAATTTTGGAAACTCTAGGTCTAAAAGTTTCAAAGGAAACTTAGAAATGAGTGGCTATCTAAATTTCCTACAATTTTGTCTGGAAATCTCATTAGGAAAACAAATGAGAACATATAAATTTTTCTCTATGTTGAAATAGTATTCAGTCTACATAAATTGGACATTCTGCAGTTATAGTTTTACCACTGAACGATGTTATTGCATTTTCAGTAAGGCAAAACAGAGTTGGAATTATATTTTACTATCTCTCTATTCTAACTATAAAGTGACAAATTATGGGATTATAAAAGCAAATTTTGAAAATAGGCATTAAAAAAAAACATTGAAAGTACTAGATGGCACCATGTGAAGTAGAAAAGACTGGACAATCTCTATTTAATTCTGGTGTCTATGTCCAGTGGTTGGGATGATATATTTATCTAGTAACCAAGTGGGATTTTGTTGCGGTTTTCCCCAACAATACTGTTATTTATTGCCCAGTGGTTTTTAGCAGGCAAAATAGGGCCTAAAGAAATGTTTCAGCACAATCAGAATTTAAATTTCATGTTCTTAGCTTTTTAATTACAATAGTCAAAGTTTGTAAAAAAGAGGGCAAAAGACCAACAATACAGATGAGTCAGAAGGACCCGTTCCTCCTCATCCCAAGGAACTGTACTAGATTGCACAGTAGTGGAAAACATGGAATGGTGGGGGAAACAGTGTTAGAGATCTGTATGCCTCTGAATAGGAGCTACGAGCCTGTGCCCTTGAACTAAGCCCTCTTAGAAAATGAAATAGAAATATATGCACAAGAAACTCATCCATTTATCTGTTTTTTCCTTATAAATACAAATGAATAAGTACCACAGCTATAGTAAAAGAATACAACACAGAAGAGAAAGAAAAACAGCAAGATCATTTAAAAAAGGGGAAGGGATGGAGGGAGAGAGGGAATTTTAAGAAGTTGACTCACATGATTGTACAGGTTGGAAAGGGTGTCCCAGCAGGCTGGAGTTCAGGGAAGTGTTAGCTGTTGCAGCTTGAATCCAAAGACAATACGGAGGTAGAATTTCCTTTTCCTTGGGGGATGTTAGTCATTTTTCTCTTTAGGCATTCAACTGATTGGATAGGTCCTCCACATTATGGAGGGTAATCTGCTTTATTAGAAGTCTACTGACTTAAATATTAATCTCATCTATGAAGATACCTTTCCAATAACAGCAAGACTAGTATTTGACCACATATCTGGATACCTTTGTCCAAGTTGACATACAAAATTAGCCAGTGCAAATGCTAAAAATTCCAGCAGAAGGACCATAGGATAAAGTTAGGAAATCTACTAGAATGTAAACAAAAGAGAAAAAAGTGAGATTACATAAAAGAAAATGAAAGTTCTAGGTCTTCAGATTGCAAAGGATCACAAACTAGATAGCATGGCTAATAAAAAAATTTAAAAAGACTGGTATCTAAAAAACAAATTATTCTAAAATTTTGGAATGCCAAAGCTAAGGTTCTAAAAATTTTCAGAGAAGCAGAAAATTGCCTCCAAAGGAATATGAATCCTGATGACATCAGAGTTATCATTAGCAACCACTAAATGTTAGAAGGCTATATGTAATCTCTTCGAAATTTGAAGTAAAATGTGATATTCAGTCTCAAATTCTATACCCAGGTAAACTATCACTCAAATCAGAAGTCAGGAAGACCAGATTTTTGGACATGTGATGACTCAAAAAGTGTCTCTCCCACATACTCTTATTTTGATATTTATTAAAAGATTTGCTCCAGCAAATCAAGAAGGTTAAAAGAATATCAAAGGAAGAGACCAACCTTTATATATAACTGAAGCAAAGGAGCCAAGCTGATTACTTGTCAAGCAGGGGATGATTGTGAATGTAGGATACAGACCCTGAAAAACACAAAGAACATACTTTATATAGCCCTGAGGAGGGTGGAGTTTAGGTCCTGGCTGATTCTCAGAAAATCCTGAAGCAAAGCATATGCTGATTATTTTATCATGCGTGGCCTGAGTATCTACATGAAGCTGTCATTGATTGCCGAGGCTAGGTTTAAAACTTGTTCTGAGATTTCTTCTTTATGTATTGGGATTGGGACAAAATGACAAATGAATTGCTTACCAGTTTATTACAAAGGATATTCCAAAGTATACAAATAGCTACATGAAGAGATGTGTAGGGCGAGGTCCAGAAGGGTCCCAAACACAGAAGTCCATGGAGTTGGAGTACACCCCATGGATGAGTTCTCATTCACCCTCCTGGAAAACCCCATGTGTTTAGCTGTCCAGAAGCTCTCCAAACCCTGTCCTTTCAGGGTTTTATGTAGGCTTTGTTAGCCACCGATGATCATTTTAACCTTTAGCCTCTCTTTCCTTCCTGGAGGTTGTGGGGTATTTGGGCAAAATAGCAATCAGTGTTTTTTGATCTTGAAGAAGAGTCAATTTATTAGGAAATTCAGATCCTAGCAAGAAGAAAGAGAAGTCCCAGCTGGCAGTGGCTCAATAGATCTAGGAATCTAATCGGTTCTGTTGAATCAAAAGGTTGGAAGGATACAGGAGAGAGGTATTTTGTGTACAGGGGAATTGAGTAAAATATAAAGTAAGCTTAAGAATTGAGAAGGAGTTACAATGTAGTGTAGTATCACAATTGAAAGTACAAACTCTGGACCCTGACAGCTGTGTTTGAGTATCATATCCACCATTACACATCTCCACTGTGCGACCTTGAACATGTTACTTAACCTTGTTCTGCTTCTCTTACCTCACCTGTAAAGTGACCATAGCAAGAGTTTTCTGTCTTATAGAGATGTTGTGAAAGTCACAAAATGTATAATACCTGTTGCTCTGTTACCAAACAAGGCATCTTAAAACAATGATAAACAGTTATTATCTTTCCCAGCTTCTGTGGGTCAAGAACATGGAAGAGACTAGGCTGGGAGTTGACTAAGGGTCTCTGATGATGTTGCAGTCAAGATGTTGGGGCAGCACTGGGTCACTCACTGACTGGCAAGTTGGTGCTGGCTGTTGACACAAGACATCAGTTCTTCTTTATTTGAGTCTCTCCCAAAACGCTTATTTCCTTATGACATAGTGGCTAGCTCCCTCTAAAGCAGATGATCTAAGAGAGGAAGAGCCTGGCAGAAGCTGTCATTTTTATGACATAGTCTCAGAGTCACATAGCATCTCTTCTGCTCCACTCTGCTTAATAAAATGAATCATTCAGTCTGACCCACATTTGAGGAAAAGTGACACAAAGCGAGGTGGTCCAACAATGAATTTATGACATATTTAAAAACTATTACATATGTAAAGTACATAGAGCAATCATTAACATATAATAAGTAAGACATAAATGTTTGGTATTTTGTCTTTATAAAAACTATAAACTTATGTTGCTCTATTGCTTGGTTGTTGTTGTATAAGCATGTGTTTCACTTCTGTGTGTGTGTGTGTGTGTGTGTGTGTATGTGTATAATACATCACATCATTAAATTTATTTAAATATGTTAAATTATATATTAAATATATTATAATTTAATTAAAAATGTTAAAACATATATACAATACATATTATAATTATTTTCTATATTATATTATAAATATATGTTATGATATATATATTATATATATATATATTTATTTATTTAGAGACAGGATTTTCTTCTGTTACCCAAGCTGAAGTGTAGTGGTGAGATCCTTGCTCACTGCAGCCTCATACTCCTGAGCTCAAGTGATCCTCCTGCCTCAGCCTCCTGAGTAACTGGGATTACAGGTGTGTACCAACAAGCCCAGCCAAATTTCTATTTTCTATTTTTTTGTAGAGACAGAGTCTTGCTATGTTGCCCAGACTGGTCTTGAACTCCTGGACTAAAGCAATCTTCCCATCTCAGCCATCTCTTACTTGTACTTACTGGCTGGCAAGTTGGTGCTGGCTGAGTAAGTACTAGTGCTGCAAGCATGAACCACCGTGCCCAGTTTGTATGTTTACTTATTATCAACCATTTTGAAAAACAGTCTAATTAATTCTAATAATTTGGTCATAGATTCTTTGGGGCTTTCTATAAATTCAGCCACAATATCTGCAAATAAAAAACATTTTGTGGATCTCCTGAGCCCCGCAGGTCAAGGCTGCGGTGGCCGTGAGTGTGCAATCTCCAGTATTGACAGGAATGGTGATAACAGATAATCTTGGTTTATCTCTGATATTCAAGAACACACTTGTACTCTTTCAGTTGTGGTGTTGACAGAAAGCTTTTTGCAGATGCTCTCTTAGTTAATTAGGAATTTTTTTTTCTGTGCCAAGTTTGCTAAGAGTTTTTATAGAATGGATATTGAAATTTGATTTTTTTTCTGATGCTACTGAGATAAACATGATTTTCTTCTCCTAAAATGTAAATGTGATAAATTACAACTTCACCTTTCCTCATCTTTAACAGATCTTCCGAGAGCATAGTGCATCTCATCCTGCGGTTTCTGAGTGGCATAGACCAGAATTCAGGGCCACATCCACCCTGAAAGCGAACTTTTTATTTTTGTAAAATAATATTATTATTTTACAATTTTGCCAATGGCAAACTCTGTTGTAGGTGGTAAATCTTGATAAACCAGGATTTACATTTATTGTAAGTATTCTTTTCTAGAGTTAAAATTTTTTCTACTATGTAATATGTTTCTAAAATATTATCTGAATTTTGGCAGAAAGAAATATTAATAAGTTTCCTATAGTATACTTTCCATGCAATGAAGTAGTTACATTGCTTCTTTCTGTAGAAGTTACCAAGAAAAAATTAGTATGAAAAAAGTTATATTTTCTTTTTTAACTTACATGAAATAATGTGGTTAAACACAAACACACATATACTTGCACACACAAACACATTGTGCACACTCAAACAAGCAGTGGCTGGATTTAAGTATAGAAATTAATTGATTTCCTAAACTGATTTTACAGCTGATTTATTTATTTCATAATTATTAGTTGTTTTTGCCCTAAGTAAAAGGTGGACCCATGGAAAGACATGAGTCCTGCTTTCCCCCAGGACTTCTGTGAACAAAACAGAACATCCCAGGCTAAAGCCAGGCAGTACATTAGCTTACATTCAGCAAAGCAGAAACAAAGCTGTGTTTCATGTTTCCTCTTGCAATAATAATAATAAAAGAAGCTAGCTTTTCTGTTTTTCCTTGGAATTGAGCCCTACTGACCTTAAAGATTTTACCTTTTCCCCTATTTATCACTCTAGCAGGTAAGAATTGCTGGTGACAAGCCAGCTGGAAAAGCAGACAGCCCCCCTGGAAGTCACTTTCCTTCTCTTTTTTGACTATGCCTGAAACCGCATATTCTCAGTCCAGCACTCAGTATTCTCTGAACATCAGAACTGCTGTCACAAGCAGTTGCAGGTCAACTCCCAAAAAAACGTCAAACAAGTTGTGGAGTTCGCTCACTTTGCATCCTGTGTCTCTATTGGGAGAGTAAAGTTTGGTTGATAGAAGACAGGGTATGGGGAAAGCTGGCAAAATCTTTGTACATGTTGGCAAGGCATAAAGAAAGGAAAAGTTGGCCAGAGACAGCATAATAATTACTACCATGCTTGGAGTGCCTAGTATATGCCAGGCACTTATAAACATAATTTCATTTACTCTTTTACCACTCTGAGGAACAAGCATTGCTATCTCCAGTTTACATATGAAAAGTTGATGTTCAGAGAAGTTCTATAAACTTCATTCCAGTTAGAGGCTAAGTTAAAATATGAGCCCAGTTCTTTTCAATTCCAAAGTCCTCACTGATCCTTGTCTTAGCCCAGATAATCCATTTTCATTTACATTTTCAATTGCTCGAATGCATTGCCAGTGATACATGTTTACAAGCACAAGCAAGTTTTAACAGTCAAATATAATGGTAAATGGACTAGAATAATCTGTCATATGTGTTTTGGATAATACTGCATTCAGGATTATGCTGACAAGATGCCACCTTATTTGGGTTGCTAGAATAAGACAGTGTTTTGCCAAGTGCTCCAAATTCAATAGGTTGTAAATTTTAATAAATATTCTCTTTAGTCAAGAAGCAGCACAAAAGGTTTTTTATGAATCATTAAAAACAACATTCTAGTATAAAAAACTTTCAGAATTCATAAGTCTGATTGGTTGTCACTGGTTTATAACCATGAACAAATTACCAACCAATAATGTGTGCCAGTTCCAACAATTTTATTAACTTCAAATAATACCACCTGCATTAAAACTGCTGGAGAAATAACAGACCTCCTTCCAATAGATACTTGGACAACTAGTTGTTACATTTCCAAATTTATGTTTTTGAAAAAAGTTATTCGCTTATTTCTGCAAGCAATTCTTTTTCTATGAGTAGCTGTGAGTATAGACCTTCTGGAATTCAGAGAAGTATTCCTTTTACAAAAGTGGCATACCTAGATAAAATGCAACGGCTTAACTTGATGGACTTATAACTTTGTTCTGGGGAGATTAGGAGAGGGAGGAGAAACTGGTTGTAAACAAGAGTCTTTCAGGTGGTGTTTCAACCTTGTTTGGGAGGTGAGTTATATTGACCTTCAATTTGAAATAACTATATAAACAACCAAAGAAAAATGCTACAATTTTATTTATATAACTTCTTCACTTTTATCTTACACATTCATTTATTGCTGTATTATTATTTACTCAATAAACATTATCAACAAATGACATTTTTCCAGGATAGATTCTTTTTTTTTTCTTTTTTGATGTTTATACTCAGGAAAGAGACATGTACCATATGTAGAATACTTAGAAAGAATAAAATGGCATCCTATGAGAGGAGTATCTCAAGTTTTCTCTCCATTGTGGTTATAAGAATCTACCCTTTCCATTTCCTGTAGATTCATTAGTCGCCAAATAATACAATAAAAAATACATGTAAAGCAATCAATAAAGGTCTCTTGTGATTTTTTACCCCATTCTGAAAATTTTCCTTAAGTATATAGTCACTTTTTCTATGCGTGTAAACACACATACATTCATAAAGATTTTACAAAAATGGCATCTCATTATACCTTTTCCTGCTGTGTTTCTGTCACTATCTTATGATCCTTTCCATTAATCAATGCTTTCAAACTCCCCTCTTTTTTTTTTTTTTTTTGAGTTGGAGTCTCACTCTGTCGCCCAGACTGGAGTGCAGTGGCTGCTTCCGGCCACCACAGCCTCGACCTGCTGGGCTCCGGCGATCCTTCCGCCTCAGCCTTCCAAGTAGCCGGAATTACAGGCATGCGCTACCACGCCTGGCTGATTTTTTGATTTATTGTAGAGATGAGGTCTTGCTGCCCAGGCGGGTCTCGAACCTGCGGGCTCAGGCAATCCACTCACCTCAGCCTCCCAAAGGCGTGGGATTACAGGCTGAGCCACCCAGCCCGGCTTCCTCTCTTTTTTATAAAAAAAGAATTTACTTATTTAATTAGGTAATTATGTTATTGCTTAGTTCAATGTATTATTTATTACTTATTTTCTTTATTTTATTTTACATTTTAATTAAATTTTTAATTTAAACATGATTTTAGTTCTTAAATAAATTAGAATAATCTTTTTTTTTTTTTTTTTTAGTGTTGAGTGCCAGGGAGGTGTTTATTTTCTGTATTCATTCAGTAGTGCCAAAACATACAGTGCTATCACCAGATATCTCTTTGTTGATATATATATAAGTAGGTCCTTTTCTTTATCATATTTCATGATCAAGTTTAAAGTGGTCACATCAATGTTGCAGGATTTCATACCTGGAAAAGATGGTTGACAAAGACTTTGGAAATTCCGGTTTTTTACTATCAATAGTGATGCCTAATCATTTGGGAGCTTGTAGTTCTTATTAATGGAAGAAATAACCATTTCCATCTCATGTCTGAGTTCCATAGTAATTTAGTCTAGTTTCTCCTTGGTGTTATGTTCATTTCCCTTCTCAGCTGTGGTGGTGAAACTACAACTACTTTCTGCTTAACATAGTCTGTCAAATCACAGTCAACCAATACTATCCTATCAGGTATAGGACAGTATGTGGCAAGGCATAATCAGATAAATGAGCACTGTGTCAGGGATACTATTGCCAGAATTATAACAACACAGCAATAGTCACAAAGCATCCAGGGAAAGGGTCACCTGTATAGTAATGTACATATTCCACTGAATGTCTCACATACTTTAGAGTTAACAGGCTTATTTATACTTGTTGTATCTACCCCCCACTCAAGTTATTTTAAAATATCCTGGGCACATGGTGCATGTTAAAAAATTGTTTTGTTAATTTACTGATGAATTAATCTTTGTCATAGTGAAAAATCATTTTACACATTAGTGTGTAAAATGTGTCATTAAGCAGTGTTTCTTTCCAAATTAATTATTAAAAATATTGATTTTAAAAATGAGAATAATGCCACAGAAAAATTCTGAAACCACTCATGCATCAGTGTTTGATGGGTCTTAAATAATTAATGACAAAAGTATTTGATTCTGACAAGAATTCTGGTATTAAGCAATTAACACAAACATTAGCATATGTGGATTTTAGAAATCTGCCAAATAGTAAAACTGTGGAAACAAATTGGATGTTTTTTGTTGTTTTATTGTTTTCTGCTTTAAATGACAAACAATTATAGTTAGCACAATTTTTAAATAGTCTGGAATTGTAAGCTATAAACAAGATGTAACTGCTGAAAAAGTGATTATATACGTAGGTGTGCCTTTGTTTTTTGAGGCTGTAATCCAGTCATGAAAATAAGCTCTGGTCCATGTTCCCAGTGTCTAAAGAAATCAGAGATCCAGATCTAAAGGAAATTTAATACATTGCATATCCCCTCATTACTTACTTTCTTTTTGTTTAAATTTCTTAGGTATTTATGTTTCAAGGATAACTCCCAGTTCATTTGTTAAGGGCAAAGGCTTATATTTTCTTAGCCTAGTGAGAGACAAGCACAAGAGAGAAGTGAAAGGGGAAGTGGGTGAAAGGAAAATCACAAAATAGGCCCAGATTTGCTATGAGTAACTGAATCCTCACGTATACATCTGCGACGATCTAAGTCACCACCATTTCCTGCCTGCTCTATGATAGTGTCTTAACTGCTTTTCCCATATTCTCTTTGCACCTTTACATAGCAGCCAAGATGATACTGTTAAAAGGTAAGTCAGCTTATATTTCTCACCCTTTAAATCCCTCTAGTGACTTCCTTTTGCCCAGAGAATAAAAGCACAATGATATACAAGACCTGCTACAATCCTGTCCCTCCCTGGGGGGACCCACCTCACTCTGTGCTGCACCCCCTCCATGGTCCAGCTACAAGGCCTCCTGTCCTAGTAGTGGGCTAGCTCAGATTTTCTGCCAGAAGGATTTACAGTTGCTGATCCTTCTGCCAAGGCAACTCTACTACTTGGTCTTCAAATGGTTAGCTTCTTCCAGGCTTTCAGTTCTTAATTTAAGTGCCACATTCACAGAACTTTTCTGATCACATCAGATAATGCATCTTCTATTCCATCCCTGTTTCTTACATACCTTTATGTTTTTCATAGAATTAATTACCTTCCAAAATTTTATTTTCTCCTTCTGGTCTTTCCAAAATCCCTAAATTAAAATAAATGCATTTTATACTTCATTCATAGTACTTTTCATGATGTGTCTTGTATTATGATCATTTATGTAGGTATTATAGACCTCTGTAGACTCTGAGATTATAGATGGTGGACAAAAATCTTTGGAAAGACCACATGGAGAAGCTAACATTTGACTTAATTCTTAAAGAATGATATGATGACCTTGACAGACAGAGTTGAGGGCCATGAGCTTGACTGAGGACGGAACTTGGCAGAATGCTTCATTTAAAAGATGGTTAAGAATAGATCAGTGGGGGAGATTAAGAATAGTTCAGAGAGACAGGAAAGAAACAAGTAAGTATAAAGTAACAAAAGCTAAGAAAAGAAAATTTAAAGGATGAAATCTAGAGTCAAACACTGTGACTATGTCAACAGAGAATGAAAAGTAAGAAGGACACTTTTGCCAATGCATGAGAAACATTTCATTAAATTAGTAGAAGAATCAGAGCCCAGGTAAGTGTTGATCAAAAGGCAACAAATTAGAAAAGGATAATATAGACTTGGTCTTTCAAATTTTGGTAGTCAAGGAAGGAAGGAAATAGAAGAATAACATGAGAGAAAAGTAAAGTAGAGGGATTTATTATTTTTAGAATAAAGGAGAATTGGAATTAGAGGTCTAGAAAAAGTATCTACAAAAAATAACTTGGAAATAAGGAATGACAGATGGCATAAAAGCACAGGAGAGACCGGCAGGAAAGATACAAAGGCACTGGTGCACAGAGTACCTTGCAAAGAATGAAATACAATTATTTTTTTCTGAGGCAAGAAAAGAGAATAGAGAGGCAAGGTCAGAATAGACTAATCCTTTTAATTTTATTTTTTTACTTCTTATTAAGGAAAATTTATATAGCAGGGAATTCGTTTCTGACTATTTGTAAATGTACAATCTAGTGATTTTTAGAATAGTCACGTGTTGTAAAAGCATCACCACCATCTAATTCCAGTACATTTTCATTGCCCTAAAAAAATCTCAACCCCTTTGAGCAGTCACACCCCAAACCCTGTCTTCTCTAGCTCCTGGAAACTAATCATCTGCTTTCTCTCTTTATAGATTTGGCAATATTGGACATTTAAAATTAATGAGATCATATTATATGTGACCTTTTGCATTTGACTGTTTTTTTGTTTTTTAGTTTCTGTTTTGTTTTGTTTTTTGTTTTGCTTAGCATAACTTTTTCAAGGTTCTTCCTTTCTTTTTGTGACTCAGTAATGTTTCATCTTTATACCATATTATGTTTACTCATTTTTGAGTTGATGAGCATTTAGGTTGTTTCTGCTTCTTAGCTATTATTAATAACTCTGCTATGAACATTCATGTAAAGTTTTTACTTAACTTTTTGAGGAACTGCCAAACTATTGTCCATAGTGACTGCATCATTTTAAATTTTCTATGGAAATGCACAAGAATTCCAATTTATCTACAATCTCACCAAAACTCATTATTTTCAATTTATTATCATTATTTTCACTACTATCCTGCCTTCCTAGTGGGTGAAAAATTTTCTCTCATTGTGGTTTTGATTTACATTGCCCTAATGACTAAAGATGTTGAATATCTTATTATGTGCTTATAGGCCATTTATATACTTCTTTGAAGAAATGACTAAGTCCTTTGGTCACTTTCTAGCTAAGCATTTTTTTGTTATTGTAAGAGTTCTTTATATATTCCGGATACTAGACCCTTATTAGTTGTATGACTTTAAAATATTTTCCTCTGCTTCTGTGGATTATCGTTTTACTTTATTGACAATGTCCTTTTGATGACACAAGCTTTTAAATTTGATAAAGCTCAATTTATCTATTTTTTCTTTTGTCATCTGTACTGTTGGTGTCACATCTAATAATCTACTATCAAATTTAATGTCATGAAGATTTGTCCCAATGTTTTCTTCTAAACGTTTTATGGTTTTAACTCTCACGTTTAAGTTTTTGATCCATTTGGGGTTACATTTTGTATATGGTGTGAGCTAAGGACCCAAGATTGTCCAAAATTATCATTTTGCATGGAGTTACTCATGTTTCCAACACTATTTATTGAAAAGACTATTTTTTCCCTATTGAATGCTATTGTCACCTCTGTCAAATATTAATAGACCAGAGATGTATGAGTTTATTTCTGAACACTCAATTTTATTCCATTGGTTTATTTGCCTGTCCTTATGCCAGTACCCCACTGTTTTGATTACTGGGTTCTGTAATAAGTTTTGAAATCAGGAAATGTGTGTCCTCCAAGTTTGTTCTTATTTAAGATAGTTTTGGCTATTTGGAGTTCCTTGTAATACCATATGAATTTTATAATCAGCATACCCATTTTGGCAAAATTTTTTTTAAGTTTGAATTTTCTTAAGGATTGCATGGAATCAATAGATCAGTTTGAAGAGTATTGCCATTTTAACGTTGTCTTTCCATTCATGAATATGAATATCATTTCCATTAATTTATTTATTTCATAAATTGTCTCCAGGCTTTCTGTCAAGCTTTTCGGTTTGTTTATTATTTGCCCTATCTGTTATTCTTTGTCCCAGGCAGTAGCTGCTAATGCATTTGTTTATAAATGGTTTTGACAAATGCCTCGTGGGTAGCCACTTCAGCCTTGGATTGTTCTAAATTAGGAAAAATAAAGGCAAGTCTTTTGAGCTGGTCCTTCAGTCAGTCCCCAGACAGGTCAAAAGAAACAACCACACTTATTTGAGAATAAACTCTGTTCTGCAATCTCTTGTACTAGAAACCTGCATAAGGAATGTAGCCTGTTGTCTCCAAGGCCATCTCTGAGCTAGGTAGTGGGTAAGGAGATGAGGGTAAGTTAATATGTCACAAGCTCTCTTACAGAGATTCAGATCCATTTTTCTTGATGAAGCATTTGCCTGATGGCTATAAGCCCTTGATTAGTTTCCAGAGTTCTGACAGTGTTGACTCTGACCATCTTTGCCTATGTATTCACTGCTTTTGTGGAGGGATAAGCGTTTGGAGTTTTCTATGTCACCATATTTCCCCTGCTGTCACTCCTGGACTCTATTTTTGTTAAGGAATCAAACAACACCTACATTTCCATGGATCAACACTGCAAAGTTTACTTCTTTCTCATGAATGAGTCACATCTACTGTGGGTAGACTGGAGGCTCTGCTCTATGCTACTTCTAACTCAGGACGCAGCATGAGAGAACAGCCACAATTTGGAGCAATGTCAAGAGCTGTGGTTGAAAGAACGAACATGACATATTATCTACTGACTCTTCAACCTTCCATCTGGAAGTGACCCATTCATGTTTCAGAACCCAAATCAATTTGCATGACCAAAAAGAGTAAGGAAGTTCATTCCAACATAGTGAGTAGAAGGAGAGGGAACTGGATGTTTGTGAACAACAATCATCTGCAAAGAAAATTTGAGGATTTTTCTAGTAAGGCTATAGTAAAGAATATTTACATTAGCTATCCTTGAGCTTCATAGTAGAGTAAATGGTGAAGTAATTTACTATGAGTATAGGAGGTGAGGACTATGTGAGTGCCCTGAGAATATGTAAAAACATTTGAAACAGTAATTCTAAAATAAAGGGAGTTGTTAAGCTCAGTAGAAGGCCCACCTGAAGTTAGCTATGTATTCAAAATGCAACTAATCATTGTAGGACATTCTCCAGGAATTCCTTATAAGTCAAGACTATATATATATATATTTGGTATTACAGGGTGACCAACAGTATAACATACCACTAAAATATAAGTAAAGGTCATGAATTTAGGTAATTATGCTAATTTGAGATGCATTTTGTTTTCTTCCCACTGGCTCATGGGACATTTTTGGAGAGTTCAATCTCACTTATTTTGCTTTGAATAAATCCAGATGTAATGAGGTGAAACTTATGGGGGAAGACTTGTCTGTGGCTTGGCTGGATGATCTTCCCATGAAATACTATTGACAAGATATAATTCCTGGCCTCCAACAAGAATATTTAAAATTTTTCTTTATCTGAAAAAGCACATATGTGACAGTTTTATTGTTTCACCTTCAGAAGTTTGTTAGAGGCTTGGGAAACAAAAGAAATAATAAAAGAAATGATTCTATGTGTATTGAAGAGAAATATTTAAGAGATTTAAACATTAGTGATTGAGCACTCTCTATTTGCACTGAGGGTGGGATAAGAAGAGACAAACAGATTATATGGAACAGACATTATTACGTCATCATTATGGGGTGGCAGGATCAAAG